>NW_028246302.1:0-188231 GCF_964263255.1 Lissotriton vulgaris | reverse complement strand
TGACATTATACGCTTCTATCGGCGCTGTGAAAATTTAGCAATTTTATAGTGTATGTGTAATTGTATATAAACAAAATTTACAAAAAAGCCCTGGACTGAGCTGCCGCTGGTGCTGTGGAGAATGAGGCAGGTGAGAGGAAGTTACCAAGGTGTCATCCACTGCAGGGCCCTGCATCACACCTGCTGCTGCCACCGTTCTTGGAGGGACAGGTATGAGGTATCCTCATCTCGCCCCTCGAGCACTCTGAAGACAGCAGCAGGCAGGGGCACCGGTTTCACAGGTACATCCGTTGTTGTACCCATTATACCCATAATTAGCCCTAAATCAATAATATGACCGCTCACTTCCTAGCAATTCAGACAAGTCTATTAATCACCCAGTTCACTAATTAATTTTGATTGGTAATGATTGAGATAGCACCCTAAACTCTGCTTCTCTCAGCTCCATGGTTTCATAAACCCTCTCAAAACATATACTGTAGGAGTGTAAGCGGAGCACAGCTCCTAAAAAGAAGTGGCTAGACTAACCAAGTTAGGCGCTATGAACTCACAGCCTGGATAAGCTTACAGTTTCCTGCTCAGAGTGAAACGCGTCAGATGTCATTTGAATTCCGCTTCAATAAATGACTAAACTTGCATGGATTTTTGTCATAAAGCAATGCGGTGTTAGGAGTTGCTGCTTTTCCATTAACAACCACTAGGTGGCAGCCTCTGCTTACAGTTGCCTTAATAAAGTACGAAAACCACAAACCACTGACGTCATCGGCGAATCCTGGCTGGCCCCTTGCGACCCCTGGCCTCAGAGGTAGCACATTCAGTGCCAAGAAGACAAGGACAGCTCCTATTCCTTATTTTTATATTTACTAACATTGAATAATATTCTAGTATTCACCATTACTGTGACAAAAAATAATGGAGCACACTTACTTGGAACTGGACCTTTGGTGGCAGCTCTGGTAAGTAAAAATGTTTTAAAATGTTTTTTGTGTGTGCGCTGTGGGTGAGAGTGTGTTAATGTGAGAAAGAGAGATCATGTGTATGTCTGAGCATGTGTCCGATGTGTAAATGTGTGTGTGCGATTGAAAGTGAGTGAGAGTCACGCACCATCGCACACATCCTTGCGCCATAGTGAAGTGGTGTGGGCGTTCTCTGGCGCATAGGTTTTGTACTGGAAGGCGCCAAATCCAGTTCAAAAACTATGCTTCAAGTTTTTTCCCACTTACTATGTGTGCTGTACACTGCAGCAGTGGCGGTTGGAGACATTTGAAAGTGGTGAGGCGTAAATGTTGTGAATGAGTGGCCTGTGGCTAGCGAGCGTGTAGCGAGCCCTACTGGCATAAGGGATTCCACCTTATGAACATTTTGAAAAAACTGTTGGGAAATGGTGCATTTGTAAGCAAATCTGATAAAGCAAGAAGGTTATTAAAGCACCTCAGCGTTTCTCTCCTCCCCCTCCCCCTCCAAGTTTCAGCTATCCCACTGCTCTCTCTCCTCCACCTCCAAGTTTCAGCTATCCCTTGGCCTCTCTCTCCTCCACCTTCAAGTTTCAGCTATCCCTTGGCCTCTCTCTCCTCCACCTCCAAGTTTCAGATATCCCTTGGTCTCTCTCTCCTCCACCTCCAAGTTTCAGCTATCCCTTGGCCTCTCTCTCCTCCACCTCCAAGTTTCAGCTATCCCTTGGCCTCTCTCTCCTCCACCTCCAAGTTTCAGCTATCCCTTGGCCTCTCTCTCCTCCACCTCCAGGTTTCAGCTATCCCTTGGTCTCTCTCTCCTCTACCTCCAAGCCTCTGCTCTCTCTCCTCCACCTCCAAGTTTCAGCTATCCCTCGGCCTCTCTCTCCTCCACCTCCAGGTTTCAGCTATCCCTTGGCCTCTCCCTCCTCCACCTCCAAGTTTCAGCTATCCATTGGCCTCTCTCTCCTCCACCTCCAAGTTTCAGATATCCCTTGGTCTCTCTCTCCTCCACCTCCAAGTTTCAGCTATCCCTTGGCCTCTCTCTCCTCCACCTCCAAGTTTCAGCTATCCCTTGGCCTCTCTCTCCTCCACCTCCAAGTTTCAGCTATCCCTTGGCCTCTCTCTCCTCCACCTCCAGGTTTCAGCTATCCCTTGGTCTCTCTCTCCTCTACCTCCAAGCCTCTGCTCTCTCTCCTCCACCTCCAAGTTTCAGCTATCCCTCGGCCTCTCTCTCCTCCACCTCCAGGTTTCAGCTATCCCTTGGCCTCTCTCTCCTCCACCTCCAAGTTTCAGCTATCCCTTGGCCTCTCTTTCCTCCACCTCCAAGTTTCAGCTATCCCTTGGCCTCTCTCTCCTCCACCTCCAGGTTTCAGCTATCCCTTGGCCTCTCTCTCCTCCACCTCCAAGTTTCAGCTATCCCTTGGCTTCTCTCTCCTCCACCTCCAAGTTTCAGCTATCCCTTGGTCTCTCTCTCTTCTACCTCCAAGCCTCTGCTCTCTCTCCTCCACCTCCAAGTTTCAGCTATCCATTGGCCTCTCTCTCCTCCACCTCCAAGTTTCAGCTATCCCTTGGTCTCTCTATCCTCCACCTCCTAGTTTCAGCTATCCCTTGGCCTCTATCTCCTCCAAGTTTCAGCTATCCCTTGGCCTCTCTCTCCTCCACCTCCAAGTTTCAGCTATCCCTTGGCCTCTCTCTCCTCCACCTCCAGGTTTCAGCTATCCCTTGGTCTCTCTCTCTTCTACCTCCAAGCCTCTGCTCTCTCTCCTCCACCTCCAAGGTTCAGCTATCCCTCGGCCTCTCTCTCCTCCACCTCCAGGTTTCAGCTATCCCTTGGTCTCTCTCTCCTTCACCTCCAAGTTTCAGCTATCCCTTGGCCTCTCTCTCCTCCACCTCCAAGTTTCAGCTATCCCTTGGCCTCTCTCTCCTCCACCTCCAAGTTTCAGCTATCCCTTGGCCTCTCTCTCCTCCACCTCCAAGTTTCAGCTATCCCTTGGCCTCTCTCTCCTCCACCTCCAGGTTTCAGCTATCCCTTGGCCTCTCTTTCCTCCACCTCCAAGTTTCAGCTATCCCTTGGTCTCTCTCTCTTCTACCTCCAAGCCTCTGCTCTCTCTCCTCCACCTCCAAGTTTCAGCTATCCCTTGGCCTCTCTCTCCTCCACCTCCAAGTTTCAGCTATCCCTTGGTCTCTCTCTCCTCCACCTCCTAGTTTCAGCTATCCCTTGGCCTCTCTCTCCTCCACCTCCAAGTTTCAGCTATCCCTTGGCCTCTCTCTCCTCCACCTCCAGGTTTCAGCTATCCCTTGGCCTCTCTCTCCTCCACCTCCAAGTTTCAGCTATCCCTTGGCTTCTCTCTCCTCCACCTCCAAGTTTCAGCTATCCCTTGGTCTCTCTCTCTTCTACCTCCAAGCCTCTGCTCTCTCTCCTCCACCTCCAAGTTTCAGCTATCCATTGGCCTCTCTCTCCTCCACCTCCAAGTTTCAGCTATCCCTTGGTCTCTCTATCCTCCACCTCCTAGTTTCAGCTATCCCTTGGCCTCTATCTCCTCCAAGTTTCAGCTATCCCTTGGCCTCTCTCTCCTCCACCTCCAAGTTTCAGCTATCCCTTGGCCTCTCTCTCCTCCACCTCCAGGTTTCAGCTATCCCTTGGTCTCTCTCTCTTCTACCTCCAAGCCTCTGCTCTCTCTCCTCCACCTCCAAGGTTCAGCTATCCCTCGGCCTCTCTCTCCTCCACCTCCAGGTTTCAGCTATCCCTTGGTCTCTCTCTCCTTCACCTCCAAGTTTCAGCTATCCCTTGGCCTCTCTCTCCTCCACCTCCAAGTTTCAGCTATCCCTTGGCCTCTCTCTCCTCCACCTCCAAGTTTCAGCTATCCCTTGGCCTCTCTCTCCTCCACCTCCAAGTTTCAGCTATCCCTTGGCCTCTCTCTCCTCCACCTCCAGGTTTCAGCTATCCCTTGGCCTCTCTTTCCTCCACCTCCAAGTTTCAGCTATCCCTTGGTCTCTCTCTCTTCTACCTCCAAGCCTCTGCTCTCTCTCCTCCACCTCCAAGTTTCAGCTATCCCTTGGCCTCTCTCTCCTCCACCTCCAAGTTTCAGCTATCCCTTGGTCTCTCTCTCCTCCACCTCCTAGTTTCAGCTATCCCTTGGCCTCTCTCTCCTCCACCTCCAAGTTTCAGCTATCCCTTGGCCTCTCTCTCCTCCACCTCCAGGTTTCAGCTATCCCTTGGCCTCTCTCTCCTCCACCTCCAAGTTTCAGCTATCCCTTGGCCTCTCTTTCCTCCACCTCCAAGTTTCAGCTATCCCTTGGTCTCTCTCTCTTCTACCTCCAAGCCTCTGCTCTCTCTCCTCCACCTCCAAGTTTCAGCTATCCCTTGGCCTCTCTCTCCTCCACCTCCAAGTTTCAGCTATCCCTTGGTCTCTCTCTCCTCCACCTCCAAGTTTCAGCTATCCCTTGGCCTCTCTCTCCTCCACCTCCAGGTTTCAGCTATCCCTTGGCCTCTCTCTCCTCCACCTCCAAGTTTCAGCTATCCCTTGGCCTCTCTCTCCTCCACCTCCAGGTTTCAGCTATCCCTTGGCCTCTCTCTCCTCCACCTCCAAGTTTCAGCTATCCCTTGGCCTCTCTCTCCTCCACCTCCAGGTTTCAGCTATCCCTTGGTCTCTCTCTCTTCTACCTCCAAGCCTCTGCTCTCTCTCCTCCACCTCCAAGGTTCAGCTATCCCTCGGCCTCTCTCTCCTCCACCTCCAGGTTTCAGCTATCCCTTGGTCTCTCTCTCCTTCACCTCCAAGTTTCAGCTATCCCTTGGCCTCTCTCTCCTCCACCTCCAAGTTTCAGCTATCCCTTGGCCTCTCTCTCCTCCACCTCCAGGTTTCAGCTATCCCTTGGCCTCTCTCTCCTCCACCTCCAAGTTTCAGCTATCCCTTGGTCTCTCTCTCTTCTACCTCCAAGCCTCTGCTCTCTCTCCTCCACCTCCAAGTTTCTGCTATCCCTTGGCCTCTCTCTCCTCCACCTCCAAGTTTCAGCTATCCCTTGGTCTCTCTCTCCTCCACCTCCTAGTTTCAGCTATCCCTTGGCCTCTCTCTCCTCCACCTCCAAGTTTCAGCTATCCGTTGGCCTCTCTCTCCTCCACCTCCAAGTTTCAGCTATCCCTTTTCCTCTCTCTCCACCACCTCCAAGTTTCAGCTATCCCTTGGTCTCTCTCTCCTTCACCTCCAAGTTTCAGCTATCCCTTGGCCTCTCTCTCCTCCACCTCCAAGTTTCAGCTATCCCTTGGCCTCTCTCTCCTCCACCTCCAGGTTTCAGCTATCCCTTGGCCTCTCTCTCCTCCACCTCCAAGTTTCAGCTATCCCTTGGTCTCTCTCTCTTCTACCTCCAAGCCTCTGCTCTCTCTCCTCCACCTCCAAGTTTCAGCTATCCCTTGGCCTCTCTCTCCTCCACCTCCAAGTTTCAGCTATCCCTTGGTCTCTCTCTCCTCCACCTCCTAGTTTCAGCTATCCCTTGGCCTCTCTCTCCTCCACCCCCAAGTTTCAGCTATCCGTTGGCCTCTCTCTCCTCCACCTCCAAGTTTCAGCTATCCCTTTTCCTCTCTCTCCACCACCTCCAAGTTTCAGCTATCCCTTGGTCTCTCTCTCCTTCACCTCCAAGTTTCAGCTATCCCTTGGCCTCTCTCTCCTCCACCTCCAAGTTTCAGCTATCCCTTGGCCTCTCTCTCCTCCACCTCCAGGTTTCAGCTATCCCTTGGCCTCTCTCTCCTCCACCTCCAAGTTTCAGCTATCCCTTGGTCTCTCTCTCTTCTACCTCCAAGCCTCTGCTCTCTCTACTCCACCTCCAAGTTTCAGCTATCCCTTGGCCTCTCTCTCCTCCACCTCCTAGTTTCAGCTATCCCTTGGCCTCTCTCTCCTCCACCTCCAAGTTTCAGCTATCCGTTGGCCTCTCTCTCCTCCACCTCCAAGTTTCAGCTATCCGTTGGCCTCTCTCTCCTCCGCCTCCAAGTTTCAGCTATCCCTTGGTCTCTCTCTCCTGCACTGCTAAGGCTCTGCGTTCTCTCAGTCTCTCTTTCCAACTCAAAGGCTCTGCTCTCTCTCATTCTCTCCCTTCGCCACCTTCAAGTTTCTGCTCTCCCTCACCCTCTCTCTTCTTCAGCTCCAAGCCCCCACTCTCCCTAAGTCTCTCGTTCCCAAGACCCTGCTGTGAAACATACCAGGCTAGAAAGTGTATACTGTAGTGTACGCATGCCCTTTACACACAAACAAATTCCCTTCAGGGCTGAAGTTGCTCTCCTCCCTTTCCGCAAGTAGAAAATACACCCAAAAGCCGCCTGTACTGCCTACTGGTTTCCTCTTGCTCTTAGCCCTTCATAACAGGCAACCAGAAGCCATCCGTGATGAGGGGGCACTTCTATTGTGCTTAAGTAACTTGTTCTGAAGTGCACCTTGCCTTGCCTGAGAGCCTTAGCTTTGTGCTTATAATCAAGGGTGTGTGTGTGTGCGTGTGTGTGTGGGTGTGTGTGTGTGTGTGTGCGCGTGTGTGCGTGAGTGTGTGTGTGTGCGTGTGTGTGTGTATGCGTGTGTGGCGGTGTGTTTGTGTGTGTGTGAGTGTGTTTGTGTGTGTGTGTGTGTGCGTATGTGTGAGTGTGTGTGTGTGTGCCTGTGGGTGTGTGTGTGTGTGCACGTGTGTGTGTGCATGTGTGTGTGTGTGTGTGCGTGTGTGTGTGTGCGCGCATGTGTGTGTGAGAGAGAAAGAGAAAGAGAGAGAGTTTGGTGCTGTTTTGTGTGCGGTTGCAGCCGATGGGGATGTGCACATGATTAGAACTTGTGTATGTAACCAAAGCCGAAGCATATAATCTGTAGTTTGGCTGTGTGTAGGTAATCGGAGCCCTTGTCTATCATCCGACATATATGTGAGCTAATGAGTGTGAGCGTGACTTGAGTGCCTGATAAGAGCTGACTCGCACTCCGAGCCCGTTAGGTGATTTGCTTTGGGTCCAACTGAGGAGTAAACAGGGTTGTATTGGGAATGAAAATCGGCCCGGGCACCCACAAAAAAAATCGGCCCACATTTGCATAAACACTCCTCATATCACTGCGTTGGTGTAATCTTCTAAACATTTTCTGGGGGGGGGGGGTAAATAAAATGCACGCGTTAGTTTACACTGGTGAAACAAGTGAGGCCCCCCCTTGCCCCGCTCAGTATGTGCAGACATAAATGGGCTGGCCCGAGAGACAAAGGGAGTGACACCTCTGCCTGTTGCTAAACGGAGGTAATGAGTGCCCACCCGCCTCTAGAAAGGCCACTCAGACACCCACTGGGCCGCTGACTGTATCAGAAGAACAGAGACAGCAGCCAAATAGCCCCCCAGACTGCTCAAAAAAGCAGCCCACAGCAGCCCTCAGACACCGGCCCCTCGGGCATTGCCTAAATGCCTGCGTTACCAATCCGACGCTGGGAGTAAAGCCCCTGCTGTTGCGCTCTCAGCCGCGACCCTCAAAAAGAATGCAAATCCATCTCTGTGTGTTTGCTCTGCTAGACATGTGCATGCCTCAGACTGTTCCTTTTGCATCACTTTAAACTCACATTCACCGTACTTTGTTATTTGCCACAGTGTGATGTAGCATAATAATGTGGCGTTGGAGCTCTGCAGTGAAGGCATAATAAGAATATTTATTGCACAATTATTTCAAATCACTGCAGTGAAAGAACATAGCTGTTGATTTCTACAAAGCCCCCTGCCTAGGACAAGGAGCCTGTCACGCGCACACATGAGTGCTGTCAATCACGGGCTACTGAGGCTCACCTATCCAATCAAGCCCATAGTAATACTAATACTAATACATGGAGAAGTGTGGCTCAGGGGTTAGAGGCGGCAGACCCGGAAGCTGAGATCGGCCCTGCACCAGGGTTCAATTCCCCGCCTCGGCGGGTCTTGGGCTAAAAATTCCACGGACTCGATAATTCTCGCTCTGGTGCCTTCTCGACTCACGGGTTCACACTCTGCGACTCTGGGCAATAGCTTGCTTAATCTCCACAACGGCCCCTCGCGGCGGGATGCCTGACTTTCACCTTGTGGATACCCTGCCGGGGTTATCTCACAGGGGAATACCAGGACGGGTTCCCTAAGCAAGTGCCGGGAAACCCACTGCGGGTAGCTGTGAGCTATATAAGCTCAAATACAATACAACAGCAGCGGGGACGTTTCAAACCGAGGTCCCCCACTGTGCTGTATCTAGACTCGGTGTACATTCCAATGAACACAGCCAGCACAGATACAACAAGCTGGAAAGACCTTCTTGCTTGGACACGACCACACAGTCAAAACGTGCAGTGCGATTTTTCCACAACAATTACATGAAAGTCTGAGAGCTGGCCAAAATGATCTGAAACCTGGATCGCAGGCATCTTTAAACAAATTCTCCCCAGAAATCATGAAGTGAAAGTCCACTACGGTCAGCTATTCAGAAAAGACAGGGAATACTGCCATTACATTTAAGCCGCCATCCATTTATTTATCGGATTCTTTTATTTATCTCAAACAAAGCTCGCAAGCACTGAGGCTTCACTTGCGAATAAATAGACATAAGTCGTCCAGCCCGGGGGGGGGGGGAGAGTGGTACTAAACAAACTGCACATCTTAACAAAATCCAACCGAATCAAACCCACACTGGAGACACCAAAGTAACAATAGAAAATCAGTTTATACTAGCGCCGCAAGTGGGGGAAAGCAGTTGTTACTAGGAAAGCAGTTGTTACTAGTATAACAATTAAAGATTATATGAGCCCACTCGTATGTACCACAATGGAAGGGGGTCGCGCAGGGATGGGGGCCAAGCCAAGGAGAGTTTTAAAATAAAATAAAAAACTTACTGGACAGGGTCAACGTCGCCTCTGCTCCGGCCCCGGGGTCCTATTGGTTGGAGCCTACAAGCAGCCACGTCACTGCTAATGCTGCTGTTCACTGCCCGGTGCCTGCCCATTAGGAAACTGAGGTTTGAGCCTTTGCTGAACCCTAGCTCTCCTAATGGGCATGCGCCAGCAGAGCAGACACTAGTGCGCATGACTGGGCACAGCGGAAAAATTTGCCCTCCGTCCCCACTCATGCACACTTGTGTTGTGCTGCTGCCTGTTGCCCCTGATCTGACAATCATGTCAGTCCAACATGGCGTCGGACCGCCCACCCCCTTCAGACTCTGAAGGGGGTGGGCAGTCCGACGTCATGCTGACTGACATGATTGATTGTCAGTTCTCCCTTGTGTCTTTGAACTTAAGTAAACTGAGAGTTTACTTAAGTTCAGAGATGCTGAGGGAGCTGCAGGCGCGGGTGCCTTGTGGGGAAACGCCCCAGCGCCCTTAATAGACGCACCGCCACTGCACTGCAGTACACAAGGAAAGTTGAAAAAACAAGGAGAAATTAAAACATTTCTCTTTGTTATTTCTGTCTTTGTCTATTTCTGACCTTGCCAGGTGGGTCGCTCCTGCACCAGCCCTTGTGCCTCGCACCCTTTTTACTGCTGCCCATTCCTAGGTGTCGTTTTTTCTGTCGCCCCCCACTGCCCGCTTTCCCGCCGCAGCTGCCCCTGCGGCCCCTCCCCCCGCGCCCATTCGCTAAACCCCTGCCTCCCGCCTCCCAGCTGCTCCTCCCTCCCAGCTCCCCTTATAATGGCGGCAGCTGCGCGACTGCGCAGCGGATGCACAGCCGGTGCGCGCAGTGGGTGCGCAGCGGATGCACAGCAGGTGCGCGCAGTGGGTGCGCATCTGGCACACCGAAGGCGCGCCTATGGCAAACCTGTCAGCGCCCGTCCGCACCTGGATCGCAACCAGCGCCAGAACCCCTGGACCCCACGAACGCCACAACACCAGACTCCACTACGATGCCAGCAGCCTCCATGTACTCAATGCCGGCCGAAACCACACCTGCTTCCAGGCCACCCCAAAACGGACCCACGGACCCTTCTCCTGCCGCACCTGCAGCTTCACCTGTGACAGAACCACCAAACCTCCAAGGACTGGATCCAACCACCTCCGCTGCATACTCCTCAACACCCGCTCCGCACGCAAACACGACGTCGAGCTCTGGGATCTGCTCGACACCCCCACCCCAGACGTGGCCTTCCTGACCGAGAGCTGGTGGAACGACTCCTTGGCGCCCGACATCGCCATAGCCATCCCCGACGGCTACAAGATCACCCGCAGGGATCGCGCCAATGGAACCGGAGAAGGAATAGCCATCGTCCACAAGTCCACCCTCAAGGTCGCTACCCACGCAGACGAAACCCTCAATGCCGCCGAACACCTGCACTTCCGGATCCACACCGACCCAAACACCACCCTCAGAGGAGCACTCATCTACTGACCCCCCGGACCTCGGGCTCAGTGCAGCGACTCCATCGCCAACCTCGCCAGCACCCACACACTTGCCTCCACGGACTACATCCTCCTCCGGGACATGAACTTCCACCTCAAGAACAACAACAACGCCAACTACGCCACCCTGATTGACAACCTCGCCAACCTCGGCCTCAGACAACTTGTCACCGCACCCACCCACGCCGCTGGCCACACGCTGGACCCCGTCTTCTCCACAGGCACCCACATCACCTTCAACCACACCACCAAACTCCACTGGACCGACCACTCTGCATCTATTTCACTTTCAAAAAACCAACCACGCAACACCGCACCCAACAGCTGCCTCGCCGCTGCTGATGCAAAGTCACCAAAGACTGGCTGATCACCACCCTCGCCCAGAACCCACCCACCGACTCAACCAACCCAGACGCCGCAGCCCGCAACCTCAGACAGTGGATCTAGGACTGCGCCAACACCCTCGCCCCGCTTAAGAAACCCTCCAACAACCACACCAGCAAGAGAGCCACCTGGTTCACCGACAAACTCCAGACCTCCAAACGCGCATGCCGGAAACTGGAGAAAATATGGCTCCACGAATGCACACCGAACAACCACGCAGCCCACAAGGACGCCACCTGAAGATATCACCACCTCATCAGATTAGCCAAGAGATCCTCCTTCAAAGACCGCTTGGAAAACAATGCACACGACAGCAGAGAGCTCTTCAGCATCGTAAAGGAACTCTCCAACCCCAGCGCTCACGCCAACGACATCCCTCCCTCACAAGAACTGTGCGACTCACAATCCATCTTCTTCCACTGCAAGATCGCTGACATCTACAACAGCTTTAACACCACAACAGCTTTAACACCACGACCGCCCCGACTACGCCAGACTCCACCTCCCCTGTGAATAGCGCCATCCGCCTGACCTCCTGGTCCAACGTCAACGACGACGAGACACGTAAGGTAATGAACTCCATCCACTCAGGATCTCCGTCAGAACTGTGCCCACACCACGTATTCAACAAAGCAGACGCAGCCATCGCACCCCAACTACGGAAGGTCATCAACATCTCCTTCGAAACAGCGACATTCCCAGAAAGCTGGAAAAACGCCGAAATCAACGCCCTCTCAAGAAGCCCAAGGCGGACCCCAAGGACCTCAAGAACTTCCGGCCCATCTCCCTGCTCCCGTTCCCGGCAAAGGTCATCAAGGAAATCGTCAAAAGACAGTTGGCCCACCACCTGAAAGACAACAACAGCTTGGACCCGTCCCAGTCCGGATTCAGGCGAAACCACAGCACCGAGACAGCCCTCATCGCCGCCACAGACAACATCAGGCGCCAACTAGACAAGGGCGAACCATCAGCCCTCATCCTCCTGGACCTGTCGGCCACCTTTGACACGGTCTGCCATTGCACTCTAAAGACACGGAGAAGTGTGGCTCAATGATTAGAGCGGCAGACCCTGATGCAGAGGTCTGGCCCGGGACCAGGGTTCAATTCCCTGCCTCGGTGGGCCTTGGGCTCAAAAATTCCACGGACCTGATAATTCTCGCCTCGGTGCCTATTCCAATCATGGAGTCCCACTCTGCAACTCTGGGCAATTGCTTGCTTAATCTCCACAACGGCCCCCACAATGCTAAGGATGCCTGGCCTCCACCTTGGGGGTGCCCAGGAGTGGACGCCCCACAGGGAAAACCAGGATGGGTTCCACAGCGGTATTCGTACAAGCGCCTTTTTACAATTTACAATTTTAGAAGCCGTAATCCAAGAGAAGGCCCTTGACTGGACCACGTCCTTCCTCTCCGGCAGAACCCAGAGCATCTGCCTCCCACCCTTTCGTTCCGAAGCCACCAAAATCATGTGCGGTGTCCCCCAGGGCTCATCCCTCAGCCCGACACTGTTCAACATCTACATGACCCCCCTCACACAAGTGGCCCGCCATCACGACCTCAACATCATCTCTTACGCCGACGACACCCAGCTCATCCTCTCCCTCACCAAGGACGACACACCGCCAGAACCAACCTCCATGAGGGAATGAAGGCCATCGCCGACTGGATGAGGAGCAGCCGTCTGAAGCTGAACTCGGAAAAGACAGAGGTACTCATCCTCGGACCCACCCCTTCTGCCTGGGATGACTCCTGGTGGCCGACCAAACTGGGAACAGCACCAACACCCACCGACCATGCACGCAACCTAGGATTTATCTTCAACTCCTCCCTCTCCATGTCTAAACAGGTCAACGCCGTCTCCTCCTCCTGCTACAACACCCTCCGCATGCTCCGCAGGATCCACAAGTGGATCCCGACCGAAACAAGAAGAACGGTGACACAGGCCCTCGTCAGCAGCAGACTGGACTACGGCAACATACTCTATGCAGGAATCCCAGCCAAACACCTACGATGACTACAACGCATCCAAAACACCTCCGCTTGACTGATCGTCAACGTCCCCCACCGCAGCAACATCACTCCCCATCTGAGATACCTACACTGGCTTTCCGTCGACAGAGGATCCCCTTCAAGCTCCTAACCCACGCACACAAAGCACTCCACAACGCCGGACCAGCCTACCTGAACAGCAGACTCAGCTTCTACACCCGCCAGCTCCGCTGAGCCATCCTCGCCCTTGCCGCTGTCCCCCGCATCCAACGAACGACCTCCGGCAGCAGATCCTTCTCCTACCTCGCCGCCAAGACCTGGAACACCCTCCCCACCCATCTGCGCAGACCCAAGACCTGCTCACCTTCAGAAGACTCCTCAAGACCTGGCTCTTTGAGCAGTAGCAGCAACCCCCCCCCCCTCCCATCAGCACCTCTGGACCCTCACGGGTAAGTAGTGCGCTCTACAAGTACTATGATTGATTGACTGTCTCACTCAGTTGTAAGATTTTTGTGCAAATTCCTCTCTACCAATGTTTGTAGATGCCCGGCTACTTACCGGTAATCTTCATTACTCTGAGTGTAGTCTTCCTCAGCACATAACTAATGTGGTGAGCTTCCAACCATCCCTAACATGGCCGACCTCCTTCACCCCTGACCTATTACAAGAGGAGGCACAAGCCACCCCACTTCCTGTCCAAGTACCAAGCCACAGCACCCAACAACATGAAGCAGATAGCCAAACAAAGAAGGGAGGAATGGGAACTTATGTGGGGAGGAAGACTACACACTGAGTAATGAAGATAACCGGTAAGTAACTGGGGCATTAACTCCTCGTAAGTCTTCCACGCCACATCACTAACACAGTGAGCATATACCAAAGCAGCTTCATGGTAACCAAAAAGCCACAGACCAAAATGCGAGGCAAAAACAACATTTAATATAGACCTCAAAGAGAGGAAAAACAAACAGATGGCCCAATAGGCGGACGGCAGTCAATGGCAGGCAGAGCTAGCCTGCAGAACAGCCTCAACAAAACCCCAGCAGATGAACCACCCAACACTACCAGATAGTGGTCCATGAACATTTGAGGAGAGGCCCTCATTGTGGCCTTACAAATATCCTCAATCGAGACACCTTTGAAAGAACCCCAGGAGACAGGAATACTATGGGTAGACGACCCCTGTATCCTGGCAGACACCCTCCGACCCTTGTAATCCCGTAGGCCAGAAGGATCATCTGCTGAATCCGCCTACTAAAGGTGGAAAGACAATGCTTATAACCCGACTTTACCCGGCCAAAAGTTACAAACAGACTATCACATTTGCAAAAAGCCAAGGTCCTCTCCTTATATACCAACACCACTCTTCTGACATCCAACAACGGGAGACCAGCATCCACCCCAGACCCAGGCACCAGAGAGAAGGTGGGCAGATCGACCTCCCTGGAATGCTTGGTAATGGAGGGAACCTTGGGAAAGAATTTAGGATCAGGGTGCAGGACAATGCGATCCGGCAATTCTCGCAATAAGGGAGGTGACTGATAAAAAGTCCCCAACTCCCCTATCTGACCAGCGGACACAATGGCCACCAAAAACACAACCTTCATGGTCAAGAACTTCACGTCCACTGACCCCAAGTGTTCAAAAGGAGCCACCTGCAGTGCCTGCAACACCAACAGGAGATCCCAGGCGGGGTAGGACAAATATCCAGAGGACGCTGAAGAACACTAAAACACATCACGCTGGCCACAAATGGATTCAGCTCATCCAAATGAGGACTACGGAACACCTGCAAAGCCGCCCACTGTA
This sequence comes from Lissotriton vulgaris, assembly GCF_964263255.1. NCBI lineage: Eukaryota > Metazoa > Chordata > Amphibia > Caudata > Salamandridae > Lissotriton > Lissotriton vulgaris. Next base: position 173,749 of record NW_028246302.1, on the reverse strand, counting down.
ACCCAAAGAGTAGGCGGAGCCAGGTCGAACGAAAAAACATCTGACAGAAATCCTGTATCATAATAGGATCCAACGAACCAGAGTCCAGCCCCTTAGTGACACACCACCTATAAAAGGACCCTCAATGCAAGGAACATGATCGAAGAGTCACTGGACGTCTGAAGCCCTGAAGCAGGTCCACCAGTTCCACTGAGCAGACACGGGACAAAAGACTCACCCTTCCAATAGCCTGAAAATGGAGCCCTCACAGAAGTCTTGCCAGTAGAGACAAACCCCTCAGAGGATACGAATGGTCGGGAATCGCCCAACACGTCTGAACCGCAACCTCTCTCAGAAGAGTATACCAGGGGCGGCAAACCCAGCCAGCACAATCAACAGAACAAAATCCTTCTACAGGCGGATCTTGCACAGTACCCTGGCAATCAAAGGGAAATGCCATCGGAACGACATCGCATCCACTTGCCTTGCCTCTGGACAGGAAGTAATCATGCAGAAGCAGGGCAGTACAGCATTGTCCTTGGCCGTAAAGAAATCCACTGTTGGACACCCAAACCTCGTCTGCAACACTAGGAACACCGCAGTCGACAGGGAAATCTAATTCTTGAGGGGAAAAACATTGCTCACGCGGTCCACCGCATCCCTTCCCGAGAGATACACCACCCTCAGAGACAAAATAGTGCCCTCCATCTGGACTGAATCTCCTAAGCCAGGTTACACAAGGACTGAACCTTGCAACCCCTCTGGTGCTTGAGATAACCCATCCCAACCTGATTATCTGTCCAGACCAAAACAGGATGCTCCTTGGAGGGCTGATGCAAATTCTATACAAGCCATCTGAACCGCCTTCAGTTCCCGGAAGTTAGAAGAAAAACCAGCCTGCAGGGGATCCCAGATACCCTGCACAGGCCAGGAATCCAATGTCGCCCCCACCCTCAACCAACTTTCTGGCATCCGTTGTTACCACCCGGGAGGAGGACACTTGAAACGGAAGACCCCTCGCCAGATTGGTCTCCTCCATCCACCAACCCAGGGCGATCAGAATCTGAGAGGACACCACCACCCGATGATCATAATTGGCGGAACAAGGGGACCAACAGGACAGGAAATGGTTCACCAACGGGTACAGGTGCAACCAAGCCCATGGCAACATATTGATCGCTGTAGACATCAAACCCTGTAACCTCAACCACAGATGCACCGGGGCTGAAATCAGAATGAGCAGACAACCCAGGTCCATCCTCAAGGTCTCCTCCTCTCTGCCGGAAAAAACACCAGTCCCTTGACCATGTCCAAACGACTCACCATGAACACCAAGCCCTGGGTGGGAACCATATGTGACTTTTTGTGGTTGATCAGAAAGCCGTGGACCTCCAGAATCTCACAGACCCTCTGCACATGAAGAGTCCCCTTTGAAAAAGAAGAGTCAGAAATCAGCCAGTCATCAAGGTACGGGAATACATGAATCTTCTCCCTATGGATGAGTCCAACCAAGGGAGCCAAGATTTTCGTAAAGACCCTCGGGCAGAACATAAACCAAAGGGTAATAATTGGAACTGGAAATGCTCGGGCCCCACACAGAACCTCAGGAACTGCGAAAAGACCGCACCTACCAAACAGGAGGAGGCATCGCTATCGTCCACAAGAATTCCATCCGCATCTCAACCAGCTCAGACGTCAACCTCGCAAGCGCCGAACACCTTCACTTCCAGATCCACACCGACCCCAAGACAACACTCAGAGGCACCCTCCTCTACAGGCCACCAGGACCCCGTGCACAATTCAGTGAAGACATCACTGACTTTATTACCCCACACGCCCTCCCCTCCGAGGACTACATTCTATTGGGAGACCTCAATTTTCACCTGGAAAAGAACAACAACAGCAACGCCACCACCCTTCTGGACAACCTCGCCAACCTCGGACTCAAACAACTTGTCAATACCCCCACTCACTACGCAGGTCACACACTCGACCCTATCTTCACCTCCAGCAAACATATCTCCTTCAGCCACACCACAGTTCTTCACTGGACGGACCACAGCTGCGTTCACTTTGTCTACAAAAAGACTACAACCCACAACCATCCTCAACCTACTCTGCGAAGAAACTGGAACAAAATCACCATCGACCAGATCTCCTCATCACTCCTTCAAAACCCCACTGCCCACTCTGCGAACCCCAACCAAGCAGCCATTAACCTCACTCAATGGCTAACCAACAGCGCCGACAACCTAGCACCTTTGAGAAAACGTCAAATCAAACTAGGCAGCAAAAATGCATCCTGGTTCAACGATGACCTTAAGAAATCCAAGAAACTATGTCGCTCCTTTGAGAAGGCCTGGAAAAAAGACCCAAACACCAGCACCAGGAACGCCTTCAAAAACGCCACCCGCATTCACCACCAACTGATCCGGTCTAACAAGAAAGCTGCACTCAAAGACCGACTAGACAACAACGCCCACAACAGCAAGGAATTATTCAACATCGTCAAAGAATTTACTAACCCCGCTGCCAACTCCAACGACATCACTCCCTCTCAAACCCTTTGCGACTCCCTAGCTTCATTCTTCCACGACAAAATCGCAGACATCCACAACAGCTTCGACAACCAACACGGACACCAACCCACCCATCATTCTGCCACTCCTTCACCCCCCTTGAACATCCTTAATGACTGGAACCCAATCTCCACTGAGGACACCATCCGCCTGATGAACTCCATCCACTCAGGATCCCCCACAGACCCATGTCCCCACCACATTTTCAACAAAGCAGACTCGATCATCGCACCCCATCTCCGCGATGTCATCAACTGTTCCTTCAACTCCGCTACCTTCCCAGAAAGCTGGAAACACGCCGAACTCAGCGCCCTTCTGAAAAAACCCACAGCTGACCCCACCGAACTCAAAAACTACCGCCCCATCTCGCTCCTTCCATTCCCGGCCAAAGTCATCGAGAAAGCTGTCAACAACCAGCTCGCCGCCTTCCTCGAAACCAACAAATCCCTCGACTCCTCACAGTCCGGCTTCCGAGCCAAACACAGCACTGAGACCGCACTCATCGCAGCAACAGACGACATTCGAACTCTACTGGACAATGGAGACACAGTCGCCCTCATCCTCCTCGACCTCTCCGCAGCCTTCGACACAGTCTGTCATAGCACCCTGTTACAACGCCTCAGGAACATCGGAATCCAAGGAAAAGCACTGGAATGGATCACCTCGTTCCTCGCCGGAAGAACTCAGAGAGTCCGCCTCCCACCATTCAAGTCAGAGGCCACTGAAGTCATTTGCGGCGTACCACAAGGATCTTCACTCAGCCCCACCCTCTTCAACGTATACATGAGCCCCCTCGCGGTCATCGCACGCCAACACAACCTCAACATCATCTCCTACGCTCATGACACCCAACTGATCCTCTCACTCACCAAAGACCCTAACACCGCCAAAACCAACCTCATGAAGGAATGAAAGAAGTAGCCGAGTGGATGAAGCACAGCCGTCTAAAACTGAACTCGGACAAAACAGAAGTCCTTATCTTAGGTACCTTCCCCTCCGCCTGGGACGACTCCTGGTGGCCAGAGGCCCTTGGAAAAGCACCCATCCCGACGGACCACGCACGAAACCTGGGCGTCATCCTGGACTCCTCACTCTCGATGACCAGACAAGTCAACGCCGTTTCATCATCTTGTTTCAACATTCTTCGCATGCTCAAAAAAACATTTCACTGGATCCCCACCGAAACTAGAAAAACGGTCACCCACGCACTGGTTACTAGCCGCCTGGACTACGGAAACACCCTATACGCCGGCACCACCGCAAAACTTCAGAAAAAACTCCAACGCATCCAGAACGCATCAGCCAGACTCATACTAGACATCCCGCGTAAAGACCACATCTCTGGTCACCTGAAAAACCTCCACTGGCTCCCCGTCAATAAGAGGATAACATTCCGCCTCCTAACCCACGCACACAAAGCACTTTACAAACTTGGACCCGAATGCCTCAACACACGAATTTCCTTCTACACCCCTCCCCCGCCAGCTACGCTCTTCCAGCCAAGCCCTTGCTGCTGTACCTCGCATCATCAAAACCACCATGGGAGGAAGATCCTTCTCCTACCTGGCGGCTAAAACCTGGAACTCACTTCTCACTCACCTTCGCCTCACTCAGAACCACCTAGCTTTCAGAAAGCAACTCAAAACCTGGATATTTGAAAAGTAATTCCCCACCCCTCTTCAAGCGCCTTGAGACCCTCTGGGTATGTAGCGCGCTATATAAATTAATTGACTTGACTTGACTTGACCTGGGATGCCAGGTGAATGGGCACATGCAGATAAGCATCGAGCAGATCCAAGGACACCACTACGCCTTCCTGAACCAGCAAATGAAGGATCTCCTGCAAAGACAACATCTTAAAGTGAAATGAGTTCCCCCTTTTCAAATCCAGCACTGCACATACATCCACTGCTCCCTTCCTTACCAGGAAAAGGATTGAGTAGACTTTGATAAGGTGCCCTCTTTCTGCAAGGTATGCCCCCACATTTTGCTGAATTGCTGATGTTCTTTGACTGAGTGTGCCCCGGGCTCCTGCTAATTAGGTACCCAGGGTCTATTTTCTTTTCCTAAAATTGCATTGAAACCTAAACCACATTGGTATCTCTGGCCACATGTCAGCCCCTGGTAAATGGTACCACAGGTACCCAGGGCACTGTAACCAGAGAAGGCCTCTAAGGGCTGCAGCACTTATTGTGCCACCCTTAGAGGTCCTGTACCCTGACACTCATACACAGCCTTTGCAGGATGCGTGTCTTGGTTCAGAACTAAGTGAAGAGTCAACAAGGCACACATCCCTGTGTGCCATGCCCACAAATCACTGCCATAGCATAGATCAGTCACCCCTCTAGCTGGGTGCCCTATGCCAGTGGTGAGGGTACAGATGCATGAGCCTTGTACCCCTACAGCATACAGGTCCATTCCTGGGCACTGTAGGTGCAGTGCTGCCATTAAGAGTATATGGTGCTAAGAGTTTGTCATTACAAACTCCACAGCACCATAATGGCTACACTGAAAATGGGACGTTTGGTATCAAACTTTTCAGTACATTAAACCCACACTGATGCCAGTGTGGGATTTAATGTAAAATGCACCACAGAGGGCATCTTAGAGATGCCCCCTGAACTCTACCAACTTCTAGTGACCCGACTGAGTGGCTGCATAGGCTGCCACCAACTGACATGTTTCTGGACCCCTGGGTCGAGAGCCTGCTGCTCTTGGGGCCTGAAACAATGCACATCCAGGGACGAGGTGCCAAGCCTCCTTCCCCAGGATGGGCAGGGTTCACAAAGGAGAAGCTTCAAAGGCATGCCGCCTTTGTGAGCCTTCCCTGACCAATTGCTGCTTTCAGCAACTGGTCCCCACTGGTTCTACCCCCACTTTGGACAGGAAAGCCGGCAGGAAAACCAAGTGAGAGAGAGAGAGGTGTGCCCACCTCTGCCAAACCACCCCTCAGGTGGGAGAGGCATGGTGAAGCACAACTCTAAGTCCCCGCCATCTTGAGGATAGGGGGACACAACCAACCAGGGACATGCTCCTGCCCCCTCCCACAGGAGGGTGGCACAATAGGGGGTGTATCCACCCCAGGGAAGGTGACCCATTGGTCCCTGCCCTTTACCTACCTTTAATGCTCCTAAATCTAGTGTTTAGGGGCCACCCTGAACCTTGCTTCCTCAGACCCAGAAACGACAAGAAGAAAAGAAGAAAAACCGAATAGCCGGTCAGAGCTAACAAGAGGACAGCGCCCACTGACTTGGCCCCACCCCTACAGGCCTATCTCCCCTCGAACCTGCTCCTACGAAATCCCAGTGTGTCCTGCAGCCAGCAACCTCGAAAACCCCGGAGTACCTGCCTGCCTTCACTTCCAAAAACTGCTCATCCCGTGAACACTAGATTTGTTCAACTGCAACCTCTGGCAGCAGCCGGAAACTGTGAATCAAGCCCTAGCTCGAGTGGAAAAACATCACAAGGAGGTCACCCCAGCAATCTTGACCCGAGATACAGCAACCCCAGACCTGCTTCAAGCATCCAGCCGATGCCTGCAGTCTAAATCCAGAAGGCCCCCAGTACCGCAACCAGGAGCTGGTAAGAGGATCCGACCCCAAAAGGCACCCCTGCACCTGACGCCCCACGGCCTTGTGTACCCAAACCAACGGTGCCTAACCAACCCTTAACTTCCCAACTTACTGCGCGAAGTAGTGGTCACACCCAGAAGCCCTTCCGTGCCTGTAGTGCTTTTTCAAACTGGAGGATCTGCATTGGAAACCATAGGGCGCCCGACGTCGAAACAGCACTCTGCACCAGGCCACCCCAGGCTGAGGGTGCACCTTTTGCGCAACTTTGTTTCCCCATTTGCCCTGACCTAAACCCTCGGAGTTTTGCACCCACAACCCAGTGGCCTGCTTGCCAGCAGCCACCAACCGGAGGCCCCCTATCCCCCATTGGATAACATTGGGCCTCAACACTCTGCACCCGGCTGCCCTAGTGCCGCTGAGGGTGTAACAAGAGTGCATCACTGACCCTGGGGGACCCCTGAGTCTAACCCACAGTCGATAACTTACCTGTGAGCCGATATCCTGTTTTTCCTCCAAAGGATAACATTGACAATTTTCTTCCAAATAGTTTCTAAATGTGGAGTTTTGAAATCTAAAAATATCCTTTAAAAATCGCACGAATAACCAAAACGTATTTACTTACCTGTTTGCAGGAAATGTCCCAGTGCTGAATCTAGGTATCCACCACTGAGTTAGAAGAGTAACGTAAAAAGTAACTTACCTGTAATTTACTGAAAAAGCCTATTCATTTCAAGGTACTGTATTTGCTCAGTATTGCAACCTACTGCATCCCCTGTAAATCAAACAAAGTACAAGTTCTATTGCATTTTCAAACTGTTCTACATTCACCAACTTATTACTATAAAGTGTTTAATGCTTACCTGTGCCAGGCTTGCTTGGTTCTAGAAGTAAAACTAAAGTATATATGTTTTATACAAAAACAATTGGCCTGGAGTTCAGTTCTTGAGTGTGTGAATTCATTTGCTGACTGAGTGTGTACATCACATGCTTAACACTGTCCTCTGATACTGCCTTACCACTCGGCCACAAATAGAGAGTAAGGTTCTATCTAACTGTAACCTCTGCCTACCACTGGGGTCACCTGGACTCTATACACACTATACTTCTTTTTTGTGTAATATATATAGAGCCAGTTTCCTACATAGACTCCTTGACACTCCCTGACAGGCCGGAACTGGACGAATGGCCCTTTTTTCAAAAATATCCTGAATACCTGCCAAAGCACCTCCCTCTTTGGTGCAGCAGTGGGCAAAGGAGTGTGAACATAAAACTCTGGTGGTGGAGAATCAAAGACAATTGTGTAGCCCTCCTTGCCAATCTGCAAGACCCGCTGGTCAGAGATTGACCTTTTCTAAGTCTCTACGAAATTCAACAACTGATCCCCCCACAAGGAGCCAACCCATGGGGACCCTCAGATAGTCTGGACTTTGAAGAGGGGTTGGAACCACCGTCTGACTACTGAGACCATGCTTTGTGAGAGAAAGGAACAACCCGGCTGCATACCCTCTTCCGAAAGGACAGCCTCCCCATAGGAGCAGAAGACAGACCGAAGGCCCTAGTGGCGCTTGTCTTGCTTTCCACTCCAAAATAAAAGAAATTCAGTACACTCAAGATGAGGCACTCGGTAAAGCAAGAAGAAACACTTGAAGCTCACAAAATGAGGCAAATGAACCTTCAAAAGGCGGTTTCAATATAAAGTGTGAGGTTTTATTAATACAACACTCTCTAACAGAAATACTATCCCAGATGTCAAATGAAACAGGGGAAACAACATCCAAAGTATGTATATATATATATATATATATATATATATATATATATATATATATATATATATATATATATATATATATATATATATATATATATATATACATAAATATACATATATGTGTGCTCAAGCATGTAATAATAAAACACTAACAAGTAATCCAACTGTCAAATGCTTGAGATAAAACACAAGCAGATAATAATAGTAAAACACATGCAAATAATAATTAACCCTGTGCGAAGCACTACGCTTGCGTAGTTTGCACAACTTCGCACTTCGCGAACTGCACGTAGCACAGTGTGAACACGCGTCGCGTACGGCAGCGGTCATTTTTTGCTTGCTTATGGTCATGTTGGTGACCGCGAGCAAGCAAAATGACATCCCGGCGAGGGTAATCAGACAAAATATCGAGAAAAAAAATATCGGAAAGACAAAATATCGAAGTAAAAATATCGTAGGACAAAAATATAGGTATGCAAAAATATCGGATACAAAAATATCGAAATAGGTGAGTATGCAAAAATATCGACAAAAAAAATATCGAGTGTCAAAATATCGTAAAAAAAAAAATATCGTGTAGTAATGGAAATAATCAATAGTATAGGAAAAAGTAAAATAATTGTATGGGAAAGTTATAAAAAAGCTGAATTATAATAAATAAAACAATTATAAATAAAATATTTAAAAATACATATCTATGTTTAGGAGCGGGTTATTGGGTTTATAGGGGATAAGGGTGGGAAGTAATTTATTAATAATTAATTAATATATGTTAATAACAAATACTAAATTATACGTATTATTTAATTAATTATAATTAATTAGTTAATTAATTAAGATCATATAGTCTATATTATTAATTAATAATTAATTGATAATTAATAAATATTAATTATGCAATTAAAATTACATATCTTAAACATTATATGTAGATATTTGTTAATTTTGTATTTCTACATTTAGTAAAATAAAAATGTAAAAAATTACATTTTTAGTTTTAGGAGCGGGTTATTGGGTTTATAGGGGATAAGGGTGGGAAGTAATTTATTAATAATTATTTAATATACGTATTATTTAATTAATTATAATTAATTAGTTAATTAATTAAGCTCTTATAGTCTATATTATTAATTAATAATTAATTGATAATTAATAAATATTAATTATTATTATAAAAATATATATTTTAAACAATATATGTAGATATTTCTTTATTTTGTTTTTCTACAATTAGTAAAATACATTTTTTCACAATAATTGTTTTAGGTTTAGGAGCGGGTTATTGGGTTTATAGGGGATAAGGGTGGGAAGTAATTTATTATTAATTAATTCATTAATAAATAAATGTTTTAAAATATTTGTACATTATACCTAATGGTTATTTATTTTTTAATAATTATAATTAGTTAGTTAATTATTTAAGCTCATATTGTCAATTATATTAATTAATAATTAATTGTTAAATAATTAATATTATTTAACACATATTAAATATTTACTTAAATAATTCAATGTACAGACATGTTTATTTAGTATTGCGAAATTTATGTTAAATTGTTATTTGTAAATTACATTTCTAGGTTTGGGAGCTGGTTATTGTGTTTATAGGGGATAAGGGTGGTAAGTAATTTATTAATAATTAATTCAAGAAATTAATAATTGTACATATTTTTTCCTACATTACACCTAATTGGCAATTAATTAATAATAATTAGTTCAGTAATTAATATTATATACTCTAATTTATTATTTACTCACTTCGTTGAGAATAATTACTTTTTATTGTTATTAATTTGTTTAATTTACTTAATTATCTTTAATTTAAGGGGTATTAGTTGAGTTTTGGGTCAGTTTTCAGTTTGTGGATAAAGGGGTATTTGTTGGGTTCAGGGTTAGTTTTCAGTTTGTGGATAAAGGGGTATTTGTTGGGTTCAGGGTCAGTTTTCAGTTTGTGGAGAAAGGGGTATTTGTTGAGTTCAGGGTCAGTTTTCTGTTTGTGGAGAAAGGGGTATTTGTTGGGTTCAGGGTCAGTTTTCAGTTTGTGGAGAAAGGGGTATTTGTTGGGTTCAGGGTCAGTTTTCAGTTTGTGGAGAAAGGGGTATTTGTTGGGTTCAGGGTCAGTTTTCAGTTTGTGGAGAAAGGGGTATTTGTTGGGTTCAGGGTCAGTTTTCAGTTTGTGGAGAAAGGGGTATTTGTTGGGTTCAGGGTCAGTTTTCAGTTTGTGGAGAAAGGGGTATTTGTTGGGTTTAGGGTCAGTTTTCAGTTTGTGGAGAAAGGGGTATTTGTTGGGTTCAGGGTCAGTTTTCAGTTTGTGGATAAGGGGTTATTTGTTGGGTTCAGGGTCAGTTTTCAGTTTGTGGATAAAGGGGTATTTGTTGGGTTCAGGGTCAGTTTTCAGTTTTTGGGTACAGGGCTAATTTTAGGGTTCTGGGTCAGTTTTCAGTTTGTGGATAAAGGGGTATTTGTTGGGTTCAGGGTCAGTTTTCAGTTTGTGGATAAAAGGGTATTTGTTGGGTTCAGGGTCAGTTTTCAGTTTGTGGAGACAGGGGTATTTGTTGGGTTCAGGGTCAGTTTTCAGTTTGTGGAGAAAGGGGTATTTGTTGGGTTCAGGGTCAGTTTTCAGTTTGTGGAGAAAGGGGTATTTGTTGGGTTCAGGGTCAGTTTTCAGTTTTTGGGTACAGGGCTAATTTTAGGGTTCAGGGTCAGTTTTCAGTTTGTGGATAAAGGGGTATTTGTTGAGTTCAGGGTCAGTTCAGTTCAGTTCATAAACTTTTATTCGATTATAAAATTGCATAATCATAAAAAGTACAGTTTTATAAAAATTCAAGAGTTAATACATTGAAACACATGTAATAGTTAAGAAACGATTTCACGACGAGTTTTTGTTACTAGTTTTAAAAAAGTCACTATCATTTTAGCTTCATGCGGATTTTTCGGTGACTGGAGATAAGCGAGAGCTGGGTATGTGCATCTGAGTCCACTTAGACGGAGAAGGGGAAGGATCCATTTTTTCCTAGCTGCTCTGTAGTACTTGCAGAACAAAATAACATGGACCGTTGATTGGTTGGAAACCCCGTCACAAGGACAGCATGACAGGCTCCTGGACCAATTGTTCGGTTCTGGAAATGAGACCATTCGGAAGAAAAGGTCGAACCGTAGTCTTGTCAATAGGAACTTTTCGTAGTTCGAGAGAAAAAATGACAAGTAGGGCTGTGGTAACTTCTCTGATTGTAGTGAGCAGATTTTTTCATTTTGTATTTTAACAATCTCGGCCCGGAGTTCTCTTAAGTGGCCCATACATAGTTCCTTCAACTGTTTCTTTGAAATGTCCTCTATTGATGGTGGTTCGAGAAAGTATTGCTCCCGATCAAGGTCTTGAAGGAATTTGTGGATGTAATTGAGCCAGGGTATTTTCCTCCAGTGGGCTAGGCCAAGGCATTCGGTGATGAGGGAACGCGTTATGTGGCTTTCAGGATTACACCATATGCGGTGCCAGAGTATAAGAGGCTGGCATCGTATGGTGTCTGTCACATATTCCATCCCTAGCTCCCGATGCGATGCAAAGATCGGGGAGCTTTGGGGGAGGGCTAGAACGTATTTAATAAAAGCGTTCTCCGTTACCTGGAGTTGGTCAATGGTTTCGTAGCCCCAAATGCCTGCTCCGTAAGTGGCCACGCTATGGCATTTTGCGTAGTATATTGTTAGCAGTTCCGATGGAGCTGGTTTGCCAAGATTTCTGGAGAAGGCACTTAGTGCTGATACTGCTCGGCGGAAATTGAGATTTCTAGTTTCGATTGCCTTGCGCCAGGTCATTTTGTCATCCACAAGTATACCCAAATAAGGGTATACAGATGTTTTTTCCAGTCGGTTTTTATTGATATACATGGATTTTGAGGCTCCGTGTTTTGGTCCGATGGTCATTGTGAATGTTTTTTTAATGTTGACTTTCAGACCCAGGGAATCCATAAATGCCACGTATTTGTTCAGCTGCCGCTGGAGTTGATTAGCTGTCCGGGCCAGGATGACCGAGTCGTCGGCATACAGGAGGATGGGTATTGGGCGGCGTGCTATCTGCGGAAGGTCCTGGCTCCCTTCCAGCAATGCTTGTTCAATCCCGTTAGTGTATAGGTTGAACAGGAAGGGAGCCAGTACGCACCCTTGCCTTACTCCTCGTGTTATTTTAAAGGGGCGTGATAGTTCGCCTGCGATGCCATAACGAACTCGGCCTTCTGCGTTGGTGTAGAGTTCCCTGAGGAAAGCTAGTATGGATGGATCCACTCCGAGGTTTATCATGGTCTCCCACAGCTTGGCATGCTGAACGCAGTCGAAAGCCGCGCTCAGGTCTACGTAGACCAGATAGATTTTGCCTCCTTTCGCGCTGGTGTATTTTCCGGCCAGGAGGGTCTGGTTTAGAGCCTGTTCCACCGTCCCGAGCCCCTTCTGGAAGCCGTATTGCAGGTCTGTGATGATGCTGTTCTCCTGGGCCCAAGATTGTAATCGGTCCAGGAGTAGTCGGCCTGCAATCTTGCCCGTGGAATCCAGAAGGAAGATCGGCCGGTAGCACGCGGGATCATTACGGTCCCCTTTCTTGAATATTGGCAGGAGGGTGGAAGTAGACCATGATGGAAGAAGTCCAAGTTCGGTGACTGCTGTCATTACCCGGGTAATTATTAGTGACCAGTAGTCGCTGTTGTATAAGAACAAGTCCATAGGTACCCCGTCTGGGCCGGGAGCCTTGCCAGTTTTTGACGCAGTAATGGCCTTTCTAACCTCATTAACAGTAAAGCGTAGATTAATGGGATGGAAATTATTCTCTACTTGTAGTTGATCTTCTGTTTGAGAGAGGTCGGTTTGCGAACCAACATTTTTTATAAAATGATGGACCCAGTCATTCTCAGTTATTGCCACATCTAGATGATGTGGGTCTGTGGTGTTATCTAGAAGGGGTGATCTGATGGTCTGCCAGAATGTGGTGCTGTCTTTTTTTAGTGCGCTCTCGTGAAGTTGACACCATAGGTCTTGCTTTATCTGGTTCAGGGTCAGTTTTCAGTTTGTGGATAAAAGGGTATTTGTTGGGTTCAGGGTCAGTTTTCAGTTTGTGGAGACAGGGGTATTTGTTGGGTTCAGGGTCAGTTTTCAGTTTGTGGAGAAAGGGGTATTTGTTGGGTTCAGGGTCAGTTTTCAGTTTGTGGAGAAAGGGGTATTTGTTGGGTTCAGGGTCAGTTTTCAGTTTTTGGGTACAGGGCTAATTTTAGGGTTCAGGGTCAGTTTTCAGTTTGTGGATAAAGGGGTATTTGTTGGGTTCAGGGTCAGTTTTCAGTTTCTGGGTAAAGGGCTAATTTTAGGGTTATGGGTCAGTTTTGAGTTTTTGGGTAAAGGGCTATTTTTAGGGTTCAGGGTCAGTTTATAGTTTTTGGGTAAAGGGCTAATTTTAGGGTTCAGGGTCAGTTTTAAGTTTTTGGGTAAAGGGCTAATTTTAGGGTTCAGGGTCAGTTTTTAGTTTTTGGGTAAAGGGGTTATTGTTGTGTTCTGGGTCAGTTTTAAGTTTTTAGGTTAAGGTCTATTTTTGGGGTTCAGGGTCAGTGTTCTGGTTTTAGGGTAAAGGAGTATTTGTAGGGTTCAGGGTTAATTTATTTATTTTGGTACCTAGTTCTACAGGATAAATATATATTTATTTTTCATTTAATCAATTACAGGATTTTTAACATATATAATATTACATCAAGTTTAATTTACTGTACACTACTGTTGGAATAATCTATTGAAATTAATTAGTGTATAGTACATATTAACATTTTATGTAGAGTGCAGTAGGAATATTAATATTTATGTTATTACTGTGCTACATGTATTGTAATTTAATGTACACTGGATTTTGTATATTCTTCATAACATTATTAGAGTCCAACATATACTCACTTGTAATATGCAGTTATTTATTTTTTATTACATTGATACTTTTTAGTAAGATAATAAAATACAATATTCAGCATGATTTTATTAACTTTTTTTTTATTTACATTTTAACAAATAACATAAATGCATAATAATATCTTTTTATTGACATTTCTTTCGAAATAAACTTTTATAAACACAATTAATAACAACTATACAGAACCATTCTTATTTATCTTCATTTTCATATGACATTAACATTCTTTATTATCTCTTTCACATATTGTTATGTCAGAAAAAAATTGCTAATAACACTAATATTTTTCTGTAAAGCTTTTCTCACCTTCATTTGTGAAGATAACATTTTTACAATATAAATAAACATTTTACATTTTAAAAAAAATATTTTTACTTTTTGTGACAATGTACTTACAATTTTTAACATTGTTAACATAAACATCATTGTTTTCATCATATTACATTATTATATTAATGTACATTTTTATCATGATTTCTTTGTAGGAAAAAAATATAGATATTTTTCTGTATAACATAAATTAATACTTCTTTTTTTACACATTTAGTTCTCTATAGATATTATATTTTACAAATGGGACTATTTTATTTAGTTTTTGGTGCTTTCTTTTGTAACCGGGTTTGGTCGTTTTGGGTTATTTTGAAGAAGGGCTGATCGCGGTTGGGAGACACTTCACGTCGCTGCAGGTAAGGTTCATTTTATATATTATATGTGTATTAATATTATGGTTTGACACTAGTGAGCTTATATTTAGTGGTGTTGAATGTGAGGGAGCTATGTTTCAGATTTAGAAATAACATATTTACGTATGGTATATACACGTCGTGTTAGTTAGTTTACTAATTATTTATAGAGTTCATTTAAGTCTTTTAGGGTATATCGAACATTAAATCATCAATGTTAATATGTTAGTCTGTCATTATTTGTTAAATATTGTGGGTGGGAATGTCTGTTTTCTATGTTTTTTTCCTAGGTGTTCGCAACATCGGAAGTTCCGTTTTTTTTCTAAAGGAAGTGTTAGTTTTTCTAATCCTACAGTGAGTTACAAACACTTCTTTACAGTTTTTTGGGTTTTCCGGAGCGATTCTTTCTTTTTTTCGACTTTTTCGGGTTTTTTATGGTAGTTCGATGGCTAAGGACCGCGTGGAATTCCTAATTGTGGAACAGTTGTATTTTTACATTTTTTTGGGGGTTACTTTTGCACTACCTGGATTACTTTGGTGGTAATGGACGTTCTTGGATAGACAACTAAATTGGTAAGTGTTTGCTTTCTATTATTTTTGTGGGTGGGTAATGTCATATTTATTACGGAATTGATTTTAACTTATTATTTTGTTTTAATGTGTGCATATATTAAAATAATATCATTATATATTGCATACATTAAATACTTTAAAAGCTCACGTTACATATTTTCACATACTTAGGTGCTACATTTGGTGTTTTATAACAGTTTCGGCTTTATTTACAGTTGTGTTTTGGCTATGATGTTTAGGTATTCTATGCCTTTCGTATTAGGGTACAGTTTAACCTGCTCTTCCAGGTACTTGTGCATTTGTTTATTTTGCTTGGATGTTTTAGGGACAATTTCGGTAACAGATTGGTCCATTCGGAATTCTTGATAGCTCTGTTCTTTTTGTAGGCATTTTATGAATTTTTCGAGACTAGGTTTGCTTCTGCCAGTTGATTGGACAAATGCATTGTGCCAACCTTCAACGGCATTGTTAGTTTTTGACTCCCCGTTAAGGGTACTATGGTACACATTCCACCAGGGAATAAGGAATTTTGGATTTCTCCTGTGCCCAGATCTGTGGAGTCTGCCTACCCAGGTGTCCTCAAAGTAATCAAGAAAAGGAGTTAACACCTTAGCTGCGGCGCAAATATCCCTCCCCAGTGCTGCGCTGTCCATTGGAACTAGTGCTGAATGGACGTCCAATGGTCGTGCGCAGCACTGGGGAGGTAGCGCTCGTGACGACCGTTGGCCGTCAGCAGCGCTTAAGAGGTTAATCTAGCCTCGTTTTGTTTATAAAATGGACTGTCTATGATAATATTGTAATGTTCAGCTACATCTGTTGTAGGGACATAGGCAAGTGCTATAAGTTTTTTTATTTGAAAAGCAAATGAAGAATTTGTTGCATATTCGACACTTAGGGTAGTTTTTTGAAGGTGTCGCCATAAACACTGGTTGAAATGATAATAGCACCCTTGAATGGAGGTATGTGGGTGGATCTTTAGAATAGTTGAGAGCATTGCATGCTCAAAATCAAGAATGATTTTGTCCGGAGAGAAATCATTGGTTTTTTGTTTTATGACATTTAATAATTCCATATAAGTAGAATTGTTTTTGTTAGGCAATAGTGCATATAACAAAGGGATATTGCAGTTGTGATAGAGGCCATGTATTGTGTATAATTGGAAGAATGGTTTGGGACAGATGTTAAATGTCCCATCCATCATCCAATATTGGCTTTGCTGCAGTTTCACTAAATTCATACTGGTACCAAAAATTATTAGTCTATTTTCATTGCTTTCGTTGTCATAAATTATAAAGGGTTGTTTATTTAAAGTTATTATTTCGTTAGCACTAAAACTAATATCCTGATATGTTCTAGGACATGGTGTTGAAGAAGTTGTCGCTTTTTTGGTCCGTGCTATAGTTCTTTTTAATGATAGGATGTTTGGCATTTGGGTTGAGGCTGTTTTGGGAATTTTTGGAATGGCTTCTTTCAAAATGACATTAGTTTGCTTTTGGGATCCGGTACTAGCTTCTTTTATACTTTCCATGGCTGTTCTGACTTCTATTTCTGTAATATTAGGTGGATGATTATGTTCCCTAGTATATAGTACTGTAGCTTCTTTTGTTGTTGCTCTGCCGTAGCACTTGTTGGAATAATATTTGCAACATTTCCAATTCACTTTCATGCCATATTGTTTTTCCTGTGTGTACGTGTAACCCATGTAGCATAACAATAATTTTCCTTTTTGGCTGGTCACAAACTCGGCTCCTTCGGTCATTTTGTACTTTGTATATCTATAAAATATATATAATAGTTAATATCAATTTAAATGTGATCAATAATCTATGTTAGTGATAAGTAGGAATGTTTATACTTACGTGTTTTACAATGTACAGCTAAACTTTGGACTTTCTTGTTTCTTTAGTTGAGGATAAATAGTTTTGATGTTGTTGTAGCTGTTCTGAGAAATATGAAAGTAGTATGTTATTTATTAATGTTTAGGTAAATTAGCAATTATAAAGCTCATTTTTACTACAAAGATGTGTCTTCATTATTCACATTGTGAAGATACTTACATAATTTTTGTTGTTGGTATTTGGCAGGTATAATTCTTTCTTCAACTTCTGTAGAATACTTTGTAGTGTTATCTTTAAAAAATAAGGAACATATGAGTTACTTTAATCACCATGTTGGTAGGTTTTTTGAAACATGTGGTAAATATGTCATTTAATATACTTACTTAGTTATTAGTTTTACTGCTGTTTAGAATGTGAAGTTCTGTATGTTGTCTGTATATCTATTCACTGTGTTTGCTCTGTAAATAAAGAATATGTCATAGAAAATTATTAAAACAGTTAGAAATGTTAGAATTGTTTTCACACATTTATTGCAGTTGCATAATACTTACTTACTAAAATGTATTTTAGAAATACTACTGAGGTCCTTAGTTAATTAGGAGTGCAGTTTTCAGAAGTCGAATCTACAGAGAAAAAAATATATGTTGAGGAAAACTTTTATTTTTTCAGTGTTTAGATTTTTGACCACAAAATTACACAATGTAACTTAACTTACATAGTTATTCGATTCTGTGTTCCTATGCTTTCTTCACACTTAGTTTGAGAAGAAAATGCAGTTGTTGTAGTATCTAAAAAAATAATAATATGTTATTATTTAGGATGTTAAGTACTATGAATAGCAAAGAGCCACCGGGTATTTAGCATGAAAATAATTAGTAGTACTAAATATGCAGTTTCTGTTTCATGTACTTACTTATGACAAAGTATTTTAGATATAGTTCTGATGTTTTTAGTTCTGTAGTAAAGCAGATTTCAGTAGTATAATCTATAGAGAAAAATAAATATGTGGGAGAAAAATGATTATTTCATTGTGTTTAGATTTATGTGGACATAATGAAACAATGTGCCATTCTTTACATATATTTTGGCTTCTGTATTCCTATGCTTTGTTCACAGTTATTTTGAGTAAAATATTCAGTTCTCGTGGTCTCTTAAACAAATACTAGCAGATAATTTATTAGCATGTTAACTGCAATGAATAGCAAAGGGGTACTGTGTATTTAGCAGGTAATTAAGTATTACTAGCAAATGAAGCACTTTCTATTTTATGTACTTACTTAATATAAAGGATTATAGATGTAGTACTGTAGCCTTAGTTCTGTATTAGTTCAGTTTTCTGTAGCAGAATCTATAGAAAAATAAAAAGATGGTGTGCAAAAGTCATTATTTCAGGGTGTTTAGATTAATGTGCACAAAACGAAACAATGTCTAATTACTTACATACTTTTCTGATTCTGTATTCCTATCTTTTGTTCACAATTATTTGGAGTACAATTATCAGTAGTGGTAGTATCTAAAAAAAATAATTTTATATCATTATTTAGAATGTTAAGTAGTATGAATAACAAAGGGCCACTGGGTATTTAGCAGGTAAGTAAATACAAATAGAAAATAAAGTAGGATATATTTTATTTACTTACTTAGTAGATGTAATAGTAGGTTTTCAGTCTCGTTCTTCTACTTGTTGTGCAGCAATTCGGATAGAGATGAATCTCCTTCTGTGACTTTTGGCAAGTAGTTTGTGCTTACGTTTTCATTGCTTATATAGGGGAGTGTCAGTAGTAATTACTTTACTATTGGTTCATTTAAAAAATTAGGCTTGTGATTGGTTAGTTAGTAGATTTGAATTTCTGTTGACATTAATTAGTATTAGAATATAAAATCAAAGAATAATTAGAAAAGTATACACAGTACCATAGAATATTTTTATATGTGTAGGTGACATATTTTAAAATAAATAAAAAAAAATATTTGATTTTATGGTGTGTGTATAGTAGAAATTAAAGTGTTGTATGTTATTTTTGATGTGAAAACATATAAAGCGTTCCTTAATTATGTAAAGAAAAGCTTTACAAAAGTCGATATATTTCTAAATCCGATATTAATGTTCACGATATTTTTGATTTCGATATTTTTGTAAGTGTCATAACATTTTGCTGATTGCGATATTTTTGTTTTCCGATATAAATGTGGTCGATATCACAGTACACAATATTTTTGTATATCGATATTAAAAAATCGATATTTGTGTAGATATATAGTTAAGTATAGGATCCCGATATTTTTGACATCGATAATTTTGTTCCGATATTTTTGTACTTCGATATTTTAGTTTTCGATATTTTGTCAGACATTCCCCGGCGAGACTTTTTCCTCGTTCACGATCAGCAACATCAAGTTGCCGATCGCGAGCATGGAAAATAAACCTCCCGGCGAGGTTCTCAACGCGGGAAGGTCAGGTTTCTCATTGCGAGGGGTCACGCATGCTCGTGACCGCTCGCGAAAAGAAACTACCAGTCCGCGTGGACTGTAAAAATCTACTCGAGCGGCAGAAAACTACAGCTCGCACTGTGCAAGATGGCATTTTCAATGATTGCACAGTGCCGGATGCTTGTCCGCACTGTGCAATCATTGAAAACGGCATCTTGCACAGTGCGAACATGCTACTACGCAGTTCACGTAGTGCTACGCGTAGTTCGCGTAGTGCAAAGTGAACTTTGCGTAGCTCCGCGTAGCGCTACTTCGCGAACTACGCCCACCCCTATGCAAGAAACAAGCCCTGTCAAAAGCCAGAAATAAGCACTGTCAAATGCAGGAAATAAACTCTTGAAATAGATATACAAAGTGAATAATAAAGGATAAAAATACATCACCTATTGAGATAAACACATCATTCTGGTCAGCTTGACTGGGCACACCTTTTCAGTCATCCAGAAGTCGCAATCGGGTACTCCAAAAAATGCCCTGCGACAGTGCGTCTGCTTCACAGTAAAGCTTCAGTGTGAGTGGCAAGATTTCCCACCTTTAATACCATTTACTAACATGGAGAGAGACTTCTAGAAAATCCCCTTCCCTTCATCTATTGCAAAACCAAGGCTGACCGTACCCGCCTGTGTCAGGGTCATCACAGAAGCTGGCCCATGTTTTGACTGCGAGACAGAGAAGTACATTTCTCTCTTACGCTTTAAAAACACATCCCACACGTTCTGTTCCAGCAAGGCTGTTTTGCCCTGCGCTGTGAATGTAAATGTAAATGTACATGTATTTATATAGCGCAAACCACCCACATCGCAGGCATCTAAGCGCTTGCTTAGGGAACCCGTCCTGGTATTCCCCTGTGAGATAACCCCGGCAGGGTATCCACAAGGTGAAAGCCAGGCATCCCGCCGCGAGGGGCCGTTGTGGAGATTAAGCAAGCTATTGCCCAGAGTCGCAGAGTGTGAACCCGTGAGTCGAGTAGGCACCGGAGCGAGAATTATCGAGTCCGTGGAATTATTGAGCCCAGGCCCCATCAAGGCGGGGAATTGAACCCTGGTCCAGGGCCGATCTCAGCTTCCGGGTCTGCCGCCTCTAACCCCTGAGCCACACTTCTCCCTGAAGAAATAAAAACATCTCTCGCTGAAGCTGCAAGAAGGCACATAAAATAATGCAACAGCTCAAAATGATGTTGTACATTCAAAGTGGAGTCAATTAAAACACCTGGAATAAATGGTCACCACATGATCTCACAATGTATAAATGCAGGTAGCACTACAGCGCCAAAGAATCTATCCCTAGAAGGACGAATGGGAACAGTTTCCAATCCTCCACTGACTTATTTACTGTCTCCTTGAAGGGAGCGCCAAGCAGTTTAGCCCCAGAAAAATGAATCTTCGTTAGAAGGGACTTCTGCGCCGCCTCAGCCTTCCAATGGCGCAACCAGACCTGGTCCCAGGCCTGACTAGCTGCACCCGCAGAAGCAGCTGTGAGCCTAAAGTTATCAAAAGAAATGTCTGACAACATCTTTGTCTGCTGTTCCATGGCTGCCAGGGTAGGCATGATGTCTGCCCCCTGCTCCATAAATTCAGCAAGTGATTGATAGTCCTTCAAAAGAGACTGAATGGTATAGGAGAGATAAGCAGAGGCCCTATTGGAGAAGTTTGCCGTTTCACTACCGCCTCCATCGTTTTGCCAACCAGGCCCGAAAGAAAGCCATCCTTTGAAATGATGGACCCCTGAGAAGAACCCAGCTATCCAAGAATCTACCTTCACTGTGGCGGGAAAGTCCTGAGCAAAGTCCTGAATGGCATAGCACTTAGATAAATGGTGCAGGAAAGACTGCTAGTCCACCTTCTGCCACTCATAATTAATCACATTCCTGATCGATGGGTGCGAGGGAAGAGACTCAGGCTCACGCTTCTGGTACTGCATGAAAAAGTCCTCTAAATCATTCTCCACATGGGGCACATAAAACATCAGGTTATCCTTGATAAGCTGCAGGACCTCCTTCAGCTCCTGTCCCTGCACATATCGACCCTGGCCTGGAGACTATCCTCCTCCCCACAGCAGGTAGGGTTTTGCGCCAAGGTTCTGCAGCATGTACTCCGTTCTTATGTTAGCAGCTCCTCTTTGTCCATATACTTCTTAGGTCCAAAGAATCTGAAGTTCAGGACTGAGGGATGCCACCTAAATACTAGATGCAGGAGTGTTGCAGGAAGCATCAGGTATTAGCCAATGGCCTGCCTACCTTTAGGATGACTACACCCTCCTATGACCACTTCCGTTGGGAAGAGGTCGTACCCCGGAACCTGGTTGGCTGATTCTCTCCAAGACAAAATGGAAGAATTGGAAAAATGGGGCCACATCACCTGCCGCACCTTAAGGGTGGTGCTGGCTGAATGGGGACCCACCTCCTAAACTAACTCATTTTCCCGCCTGTCCTCCCACCAAATGTGGAGCAGGACAGGGGTGTTGGCATCCTCCACTAGCTGGAGCTGCCTGGGTCGCATTTCAAAGGCGGCATGCCCTTTGAAACTTCCCACTTTGGAAAACCAATCCGGCCTGTAGGAGGTGTGAAGCACCTCTGCCCAGAGCAGGCTTTATTCATGTCATCTGAGAGCGCAGGCTCCCACTCCATGAGGTCAGAAACATGTCTGGTAGTGGCAGGCTGGCTAAGACTAGTCAGAGACCACACCAGTGCTTGGTAGGTTTTCAGGGTGCATCTCTAAGGTGTCCTCTGTGTGCATTTACTATTAATTCTAATTCTGGTATCAGTGTGGATTTATTAAGATGAGATGTTTGGTATCAAACATCCCTGGATACAGTGAAGCCATTATGGTGTTGGAGGGAACCTGTAATGATGGGTGTCCAGCTCATGTACTCTATATGTCTTTCCTGTGCACTTATAATATCCAACGATAGACTTAGATATTGTAGGGTCATATCTGCTCAGGTAGGTATGACCACACATGTGATATACTGCACACAGCCTTAGGGCTGTAAGGCTTGCAGTAGGGATTTCTTGCTATACCTAATGCAGTGTATATGGGCATGACACACAGGGATGGGTGCCATGTTGACTCTTCAGTTTTCTCTGCACCAAGACACGCACCCTGCAATGGCCGTTCGCATGGTTTTGGTGAGAGGTCCCCAAGGTGGCCAATTTCAGTCCCAATGCCTTAGGCAGGGCCGGACTGGACGTAGCGGACACCAGGCACTGGGCATTTCCCCAGTGGGCGCCAGGGCGGGGGCCGGTTTTGGACACCTGGGGGACCGTTTTTGTTACGGGGGGCCGGTTTTATCGGCTCCTTGTAACAAAAGCAGTTGCAGTGTTTTCCACGCACAATATGTGGTATTGGCATGTGATGTAAATGCATAATTGTGGTAAAAACATGCATGCTAAAAAATATGAGGCAAAGGCATGCAATGTATTTACCAGCATTGTACCATCATACAACCTGCAGGCAGTACTCTTAGAACCTCTTATTTTTGTTGATTTGAAGTACTAATCTTTGAGGGTGGCCTTTTCAGTGGCGATCACCTCAGCAAGGAGGACTGGTGAGCATGGTGCCATGTTATAACAAGCATTTGCAAAGCAATAGGTCTCGCATTAGGAAAGTTTGAGCTAATGGTATTATAAATGACAAATTTTTTATTTATGTGTTGGTTTTGAAAATAGCTAAATTAATAGCTTTGTCATTTACAATGCCAATAGTTTTAACTTTCGCAAATGTGACACCTATAGCATGTGTAATGCAAGGCTCTGAGTGGATGGATGAATGGATGGGTGGTAGGAAGAATGGATGCATGGATGAATGAGTGGATACACGGATGGATGTACAGATGAATGGTAGTCACCGAAACAACTCAGAGCACAAAGTACGCAATCAGTGCCTGCGTCTATGCAAGCCTCACGCACACCTGCGATTATGCAGGATCTGGGTTCTGCCATTATGCTATCTGCGTGGCTCACCCGCCCCGGCTCTCCCTGCTCCCTCCCCTCCCCTTTGTACAGCGGGAACAGCTGTGCGAATAAATAAGCCTCGAAAGAAGGCACTTTATGTCGTCCCCGCCGCCATGAATCTGCTGTAGTGGCTGAACTCGGCCTCAGTACAATGGGCGCCGCTCCGCAAGAGTAAGATAACAAGCATCAAAGGGCCGAGAGAGGAAGAGAAAAGAAAGCGCGAGGGGGGGGGGAAATGTAAACAGAGAGGAAATAGGAACCCCTAGGCAGTTTAATGCGCGGTGAACGTTCTGCAAATGGGTTAATTCAAAGGAACATATCAGAGGGGACATGAGGGAGTGGGAAGAAGGGGGAGGGAGTAAAAGAAAACACAGCGAGAAGGACGACCGAAACAGAAAGGGCTAGGGCTGGTATTTTATGCCACCATTTGTTCGTGAACAAATTACAGGGTGCCTGGTGTGGGCAGAGAATTAGGCCGGCATCCATTTGTAAATACATGCCCGGGGCTAAAGTAGCGCTGTATAACAAATGCAGCATGTTAGAGAAACATGGTGGCGAGTAAAGGTAATCAATGAGACATATCGTGTGTCACGTAAGTAACAAAGTTCAAAGTGATGGAAAAGACTCTCTACTTCATATGGAAAAAGATAACAATAGGCAGTGGTTTGTTGCCAGGAGACAACGTTGCGTCCAAGATCTTAAAATGCAGCGTGCCTGATGTTTCAAAAATGCGGGCTGGTATTTTATGCCGGCATTTGTTCATGAACAAATTACAGGGTGCCTGGTGTGGGCAGAGAATTAGGCCGGCATCCGTTTGTAAATACATGCCTGGATGGGGCTGGCAAAATGAACCCGCATGCAAGATGGTTCAATAAATGCATGGCTGGGAGGCGCGCTGAGCCTGATGCGCAGTGAAGGCTCGTGAATGAGTTAAAAACGGGGAGAAAATGCATTGACAGCATAAGCGCCTTGTGTGCCAGAAGTACGCAATCAGTGCCTGCGTCTATGCAAGCCTCACGCACACCTGCGATTATGCAGGATCTGGGTTCTGCCATTATGCTATCTGCGTGGCTCACCCGCCCCGGCTCTCCCTGCTCCCTCCCCTCCCCTTTGTACAGCGGGAACAGCTGTGCAAATAAATAAGCCTCGAATGAAGGCACTTTATGTCGTCCCCGCCGCCATGAATCTGCTGTAGTGGCTGAACTCGGCCTCAGTACAATGGGTGCCGCTCCGCAAGAGTAAGATAACAAGCATCAAAGGGCCAAGAGAGGGAGAGAAAAGAAAGCGCGAGGGGGGGGGGAAATGTAAACAGAGAGGAAATAGGAACCCCTAGGCAGTTTAATGCGTGGTGAACGTTCTGCAAATGGGTTAATTCAAAGGAACATATCAGAGGGGACATGAGGGAGTGGGAAGAAGGGGGAAGTAGTAAAAGAAAACACGGCGAGAAGGACGACCAAAACAGAAAGGGCTAGGACTGGTATTTTATGCCGGCATTTGTTCGTGAACAAATTACTGGGTGCCTGGTGTGGGCAGAGAATTAGGCCGGCATCCATTTGTAAATACATGCCCGGATGGGGCTAAAGTAGAGCTGTATAACAAATGCGGCATGTTAGAGAAACATGGTGGCGAGTAAAGGTAATCAATGAGACATATCGTGCGTCACGTAAGTAACAAAGTTCAAAGTGATGGAAAAAACTCTCTATTTCATATGGAAAAAGATAACAATAGGCAGTGGTTTGTTGCCAGGAGACAACGTTGCGTCCAAGATCTTAAAATACAGCGTGCCTGATGTTTCAAAAATGCGGGCTGGTATTTTATGCCAGCATTTGTTCGTGAACAAATTACAGAGTGCCTGGTGCTGGCAGAGAATTAGGCCAGCATCCGTTTGAAAATACATGCCCGGATGGGGCTGGCAAAATGAACCCTTATGCAAGATGGTTCAATAAATGCATGGCTGGGAGGCGCGCTGAGCCTGATGCGCAGTGAAGGCTTGTGAATGAGTTAAAAACGGGGAGAAAATGCACTGACAGCATAAGCGCCTTGTGTGCCAGGTTCTTTAAAAGTGCAGAGTGCCTGATGTTACAATGATGCGGTCCAGTGAAATAGTGCCGGTATTCGTTTTTAAAGACATGCCCAGACGGGGCTAGCAAGCTCCATGTGTGTGTCTGTACAGTTGAAAATGCCGATAATCGTTTGTAAATACATGCCCTGATGGGGCTGGCACAATGAACCCAAGGAGTATTGGCTGAACTCTAAAAACTGACGATGCAATAAATATTAAAATCTCATGTAACGCGTCCAATACAATTAGGTGGAAACTAACAACTTTTACCTTCGGGGTTAGTTCGAAAAGCTGGCAAAAGGGCCTGAACTATTAACAAGAGCATGAGAGAAAGTTATCTGTGGGCATTTTGCAACGAAATCACACAAGAAAATATTGAATGTGTCCGTGTGTAATGTAGCTGGGCCTCATGTAAAGCGCTATAACAACTTTTGTTTGAGTTCGCGCAATATAAAACTACAAAACTACAAAAACAAGTTGTGAATGAAAGAAGGGACAGAGAGGAGGAAAGGTGGGAGGGAACACGGCCTGGGGGAAGCTGGCTGGGGAGGGGGAGGAGAAATCCAAGTAAGGCTGTGTGCGGGGAGAGAGAGGGGAGGTGCTGGAGCTGAATAACAGATGGGCGTGAAAGTTTATGGCCCAAAAGCGCGTGCCTGTGGCCACGTGAACTCGAAGAAAACCGCACCAAAAAACCCTTGGTTTAAAGAGTATTTTGAGCACTTAAATTCTCTGCATTCGGAATGGAAAAGGCGAGACCTAAAAACCTCCTTTTTAGGTCCTATGTTTTCCAGAGGGGGGCTTAAACCCGCCTCTCTTCTCCATTGGCTGTCTTCCTAAATGGAGGCCAGCCATTGGAGAAGAGAGGCGTCTGTCCGTTTAAGCCCCATCTTTTTTAGATTTGGGGGCGTGTTTTTCATGTTCTTTCTCTCCTCTTCCCATTGGCTGGAATTTTACTTTCCAGCCAATGGGTAGAGGAGAGAAAGAAAAACACGCCTCCCAGTCTGAAAAGGACGGGGCTTTTCGGAGAGCCATTTCTGCTTGACCACCGCAGGAATAAGAAGAGAAGCTGCCGAGTCCTCCGCCCCAGGCAGTGAGTGCTCGGTTTTCTTGCCTCTGTTCCCTCCTTGTGATTGTTTTTTTGCCCTCTGTTCCCTCGTTGTGATTGCCCTCTGTTCCCTCGCTGTGATTGTTTTTCTGCCCTCTGTTCCCTCGTTGTGATTGTTTTTTCTGGCCTCTGTTCCCTCGTTGTGATTGTTTTTCTGCCCTCTGTTTCCTCATTGTGATCGTTTTTTCTGGCCTCTGTTCCCTCGTTGTGACCGCCGCCGGAATAAGAGGAGAAGCTGCCGGTGCGGGGCTTCATTCGTTAAGGGAGAGCCCCGCAGACGCCCCTGGTGCAGCCCGACGGCGGAGGGGGCGAGAGGCACATTGCTGGTTCCTGCCCCCACCGCAGGAGAAGCAAGGGAGAACGTCCGAGTCCTCCGCCCCAGCCAGTGAGTGCTCGCTTTCCTGCCTCTGTTCCCTCGTTGTGATTGTTTTTCTGCCCTCTGTTCCCTCGTTGTGATTGTTTTTCTGCCCTCTGTTCCCTTGTTGTGATTGTTTTTTCATGCCTCTGTTCCCTGATTGTGCCTGTTTTCTTGCCTCTTCTTGCCCTTGTTCCCTCGTTGTGATCGTTTTTCTGGCCTCTGTTCCCTGTGTGTGTCTCTGTGTGTGTGTGTGCCTCTGTGTGCGTGTGGGGGGCTCTGTGTGTGTGTGTGGCTCTGTCTGTGTGTGTTGGGCTCTGTGTGTGTGTGTGTGACTGTGTGTGTGTGTGTGTGTGTGTGTGGCTCTGTCTGTGTGTGTTGGGCTCTGTGTGTGTGTGTTGGGCTCTGTGTGTGTGTGTGACTCTGTGTGTGTTTGGGGCTCTGTGTGTGTGTGTGTAGCTCTGTCTGTGGGCCCAATTTAAAAAAATAATAATATGTTATTATTTAGGATGTTAAGTACTATGAATAGCAAAGAGCCACCGGGTATTTAGCATGAAAATAATTAGTAGTACTAAATATGCAGTTTCTGTTTCATGTACTTACTTATGACAAAGTATTTTAGATATAGTTCTGATGTTTTTAGTTCTGTAGTAAAGCAGATTTCAGTAGTATAATCTATAGAGAAAAATAAATATGTGGGAGAAAAATGATTATTTCATTGTGTTTAGATTTATGTGGACATAATGAAACAATGTGCCATTCTTTACATATATTTTGGCTTCTGTATTCCTATGCTTTGTTCACAGTTATTTTGAGTAAAATATTCAGTTCTCGTGGTCTCTTAAACAAATACTAGCAGATAATTTATTAGCATGTTAACTGCAATGAATAGCAAAGGGGTACTGTGTATTTAGCAGGTAATTAAGTATTACTAGCAAATGAAGCACTTTCTATTTTATGTACTTACTTAATATAAAGGATTATAGATGTAGTACTGTAGCCTTAGTTCTGTATTAGTTCAGTTTTCTGTAGCAGAATCTATAGAAAAATAAAAAGATGGTGTGCAAAAGTCATTATTTCAGGGTGTTTAGATTAATGTGCACAAAACGAAACAATGTCTAATTACTTACATACTTTTCTGATTCTGTATTCCTATCTTTTGTTCACAATTATTTGGAGTACAATTATCAGTAGTGGTAGTATCTAAAAAAAATAATTTTATATCATTATTTAGAATGTTAAGTAGTATGAATAACAAAGGGCCACTGGGTATTTAGCAGGTAAGTAAATACAAATAGAAAATAAAGTAGGATATATTTTATTTACTTACTTAGTAGATGTAATAGTAGGTTTTCAGTCTCGTTCTTCTACTTGTTGTGCAGCAATTCGGATAGAGATGAATCTCCTTCTGTGACTTTTGGCAAGTAGTTTGTGCTTACGTTTTCATTGCTTATATAGGGGAGTGTCAGTAGTAATTACTTTACTATTGGTTCATTAAAAAAATTAGGCTTGTGATTGGTTAGTTAGTAGATTTGAATTTCTGTTGACATTAATTAGTATTAGAATATAAAATCAAAGAATAATTAGAAAAGTATACACAGTACCATAGAATATTTTTATATGTGTAGGTGACATATTTTAAAATAAATAAAAAAAAATATTTGATTTTATGGTGTGTGTATAGTAGAAATTAAAGTGTTGTATGTTATTTTTGATGTGAAAACATATAAAGCGTTCCTTAATTATGTAAAGAAAAGCTTTACAAAAGTCGATATATTTCTAAATCCGATATTAATGTTCACGATATTTTTGATTTCGATATTTTTGTAAGTGTCATAACATTTTGCTGATTGCGATATTTTTGTTTTCCGATATAAATGTGGTCGATATCACAGTACACAATATTTTTGTATATCGATATTAAAAAATCGATATTTGTGTAGATATATAGTTAAGTATAGGATCCCGATATTTTTGACATCGATAATTTTGTTCCGATATTTTTGTACTTCGATATTTTAGTTTTCGATATTTTGTCAGACATTCCCCGGCGAGACTTTTTCCTCGTTCACGATCAGCAACATCAAGTTGCCGATCGCGAGCATGGAAAATAAACCTCCCGGCGAGGTTCTCAACGCGGGAAGGTCAGGTTTCTCATTGCGAGTGGTCACGCATGCTCGTGACCGCTCGCGAAAAGAAACTACCAGTCCGCGTGGACTGTAAAAATCTACTCGAGCGGCAGAAAACTACAGCTCGCACTGTGCAAGATGGCATTTTCAATGATTGCACAGTGCCGGATGCTTGTCCGCACTGTGCAATCATTGAAAACGGCATCTTGCACAGTGCGAACATGCTACTACGCAGTTCACGTAGTGCTACGCGTAGTTCGCGTAGTGCAAAGTGAACTTTGCGTAGCTCCGCGTAGCGCTACTTCGCGAACTACGCCCACCCCTATGCAAGAAACAAGCCCTGTCAAAAGCCAGAAATAAGCACTGTCAAATGCAGGAAATAAACTCTTGAAATAGATATACAAAGTGAATAATAAAGGATAAAAATACATCACCTATTGAGATAAACACATCATTCTGGTCAGCTTGACTGGGCACACCTTTTCAGTCATCCAGAAGTCGCAATCGGGTACTCCAAAAAATGCCCTGCGACAGTGCGTCTGCTTCACAGTAAAGCTTCAGTGTGAGTGGCAAGATTTCCCACCTTTAATACCATTTACTAACATGGAGAGAGACTTCTAGAAAATCCCCTTCCCTTCATCTATTGCAAAACCAAGGCTGACCGTACCCGCCTGTGTCAGGGTCATCACAGAAGCTGGCCCATGTTTTGACTGCGAGACAGAGAAGTACATTTCTCTCTTACGCTTTAAAAACACATCCCACACGTTCTGTTCCAGCAAGGCTGTTTTGCCCTGCGCTGTGAATGTAAATGTAAATGTACATGTATTTATATAGCGCAAACCACCCACATCGCAGGCATCTAAGCGCTTGCTTAGGGAACCCGTCCTGGTATTCCCCTGTGAGATAACCCCGGCAGGGTATCCACAAGGTGAAAGCCAGGCATCCCGCCGCGAGGGGCCGTTGTGGAGATTAAGCAAGCTATTGCCCAGAGTCGCAGAGTGTGAACCCGTGAGTCGAGTAGGCACCGGAGCGAGAATTATCGAGTCCGTGGAATTATTGAGCCCAGGCCCCATCAAGGCGGGGAATTGAACCCTGGTCCAGGGCCGATCTCAGCTTCCGGGTCTGCCGCCTCTAACCCCTGAGCCACACTTCTCCCTGAAGAAATAAAAACATCTCTCGCTGAAGCTGCAAGAAGGCACATAAAATAATGCAACAGCTCAAAATGATGTTGTACATTCAAAGTGGAGTCAATTAAAACACCTGGAATAAATGGTCACCACATGATCTCACAATGTATAAATGCAGGTAGCACTACAGCGCCAAAGAATCTATCCCTAGAAGGACGAATGGGAACAGTTTCCAATCCTCCACTGACTTATTTACTGTCTCCTTGAAGGGAGCGCCAAGCAGTTTAGCCCCAGAAAAATGAATCTTCGTTAGAAGGGACTTCTGCGCCGCCTCAGCCTTCCAATGGCGCAACCAGACCTGGTCCCAGGCCTGACTAGCTGCACCCGCAGAAGCAGCTGTGAGCCTAAAGTTATCAAAAGAAATGTCTGACAACATCTTTGTCTGCTGTTCCATGGCTGCCAGGGTAGGCATGATGTCTGCCCCCTGCTCCATAAATTCAGCAAGTGATTGATAGTCCTTCAAAAGAGACTGAATGGTATAGGAGAGATAAGCAGAGGCCCTATTGGAGAAGTTTGCCGTTTCACTACCGCCTCCATCGTTTTGCCAACCAGGCCCGAAAGAAAGCCATCCTTTGAAATGATGGACCCCTGAGAAGAACCCAGCTATCCAAGAATCTACCTTCACTGTGGCGGGAAAGTCCTGAGCAAAGTCCTGAATGGCATAGCACTTAGATAAATGGTGCAGGAAAGACTGCTAGTCCACCTTCTGCCACTCATAATTAATCACATTCCTGATCGATGGGTGCGAGGGAAGAGACTCAGGCTCACGCTTCTGGTACTGCATGAAAAAGTCCTCTAAATCATTCTCCACATGGGGCACATAAAACATCAGGTTATCCTTGATAAGCTGCAGGACCTCCTTCAGCTCCTGTCCCTGCACATATCGACCCTGGCCTGGAGACTATCCTCCTCCCCACAGCAGGTAGGGTTTTGCGCCAAGGTTCTGCAGCATGTACTCCGTTCTTATGTTAGCAGCTCCTCTTTGTCCATATACTTCTTAGGTCCAAAGAATCTGAAGTTCAGGACTGAGGGATGCCACCTAAATACTAGATGCAGGAGTGTTGCAGGAAGCATCAGGTATTAGCCAATGGCCTGCCTACCTTTAGGATGACTACACCCTCCTATGACCACTTCCGTTGGGAAGAGGTCGTACCCCGGAACCTGGTTGGCTGATTCTCTCCAAGACAAAATGGAAGAATTGGAAAAATGGGGCCACATCACCTGCCGCACCTTAAGGGTGGTGCTGGCTGAATGGGGACCCACCTCCTAAACTAACTCATTTTCCCGCCTGTCCTCCCACCAAATGTGGAGCAGGACAGGGGTGTTGGCATCCTCCACTAGCTGGAGCTGCCTGGGTCGCATTTCAAAGGCGGCATGCCCTTTGAAACTTCCCACTTTGGAAAACCAATCCGGCCTGTAGGAGGTGTGAAGCACCTCTGCCCAGAGCAGGCTTTATTCATGTCATCTGAGAGCGCAGGCTCCCACTCCATGAGGTCAGAAACATGTCTGGTAGTGGCAGGCTGGCTAAGACTAGTCAGAGACCACACCAGTGCTTGGTAGGTTTTCAGGGTGCATCTCTAAGGTGTCCTCTGTGTGCATTTACTATTAATTCTAATTCTGGTATCAGTGTGGATTTATTAAGATGAGATGTTTGGTATCAAACATCCCTGGATACAGTGAAGCCATTATGGTGTTGGAGGGAACCTGTAATGATGGGTGTCCAGCTCATGTACTCTATATGTCTTTCCTGTGCACTTATAATATCCAACGATAGACTTAGATATTGTAGGGTCATATCTGCTCAGGTAGGTATGACCACACATGTGATATACTGCACACAGCCTTAGGGCTGTAAGGCTTGCAGTAGGGATTTCTTGCTATACCTAATGCAGTGTATATGGGCATGACACACAGGGATGGGTGCCATGTTGACTCTTCAGTTTTCTCTGCACCAAGACACGCACCCTGCAATGGCCGTTCGCATGGTTTTGGTGAGAGGTCCCCAAGGTGGCCAATTTCAGTCCCAATGCCTTAGGCAGGGCCGGACTGGACGTAGCGGACACCAGGCACTGGGCATTTCCCCAGTGGGCGCCAGGGCGGGGGCCGGTTTTGGACACCTGGGGGACCGTTTTTGTTACGGGGGGCCGGTTTTATCGGCTCCTTGTAACAAAAGCAGTTGCAGTGTTTTCCACGCACAATATGTGGTATTGGCATGTGATGTAAATGCATAATTGTGGTAAAAACATGCATGCTAAAAAATATGAGGCAAAGGCATGCAATGTATTTACCAGCATTGTACCATCATACAACCTGCAGGCAGTACTCTTAGAACCTCTTATTTTTGTTGATTTGAAGTACTAATCTTTGAGGGTGGCCTTTTCAGTGGCGATCACCTCAGCAAGGAGGACTGGTGAGCTTGGTGCCATGTTATAACAAGCATTTGCAAAGCAATAGGTCTCGCATTAGGAAAGTTTGAGCTAATGGTATTATAAATGACAAATTTTTTATTTATGTGTTGGTTTTGAAAATAGCTAAATTAATAGCTTTGTCATTTACAATGCCAATAGTTTTAACTTTCGCAAATGTGACACCTATAGCATGTGTAATGCAAGGCTCTGAGTGGATGGATGAATGGATGGGTGGTAGGAAGAATGGATGCATGGATGAATGAGTGGATACACGGATGGATGTACAGATGAATGGTAGTCACCGAAACAACTCAGAGCACAAAGTACGCAATCAGTGCCTGCGTCTATGCAAGCCTCACGCACACCTGCGATTATGCAGGATCTGGGTTCTGCCATTATGCTATCTGCGTGGCTCACCCGCCCCGGCTCTCCCTGCTCCCTCCCCTCCCCTTTGTACAGCGGGAACAGCTGTGCGAATAAATAAGCCTCGAAAGAAGGCACTTTATGTCGTCCCCGCCGCCATGAATCTGCTGTAGTGGCTGAACTCGGCCTCAGTACAATGGGCGCCGCTCCGCAAGAGTAAGATAACAAGCATCAAAGGGCCGAGAGAGGAAGAGAAAAGAAAGCGCGAGGGGGGGGGGAAATGTAAACAGAGAGGAAATAGGAACCCCTAGGCAGTTTAATGCGCGGTGAACGTTCTGCAAATGGGTTAATTCAAAGGAACATATCAGAGGGGACATGAGGGAGTGGGAAGAAGGGGGAGGGAGTAAAAGAAAACACAGCGAGAAGGACGACCGAAACAGAAAGGGCTAGGGCTGGTATTTTATGCCACCATTTGTTCGTGAACAAATTACAGGGTGCCTGGTGTGGGCAGAGAATTAGGCCGGCATCCATTTGTAAATACATGCCCGGGGCTAAAGTAGCGCTGTATAACAAATGCAGCATGTTAGAGAAACATGGTGGCGAGTAAAGGTAATCAATGAGACATATCGTGTGTCACGTAAGTAACAAAGTTCAAAGTGATGGAAAAGACTCTCTACTTCATATGGAAAAAGATAACAATAGGCAGTGGTTTGTTGCCAGGAGACAACGTTGCGTCCAAGATCTTAAAATGCAGCGTGCCTGATGTTTCAAAAATGCGGGCTGGTATTTTATGCCGGCATTTGTTCATGAACAAATTACAGGGTGCCTGGTGTGGGCAGAGAATTAGGCCGGCATCCGTTTGTAAATACATGCCTGGATGGGGCTGGCAAAATGAACCCGCATGCAAGATGGTTCAATAAATGCATGGCTGGGAGGCGCGCTGAGCCTGATGCGCAGTGAAGGCTCGTGAATGAGTTAAAAACGGGGAGAAAATGCATTGACAGCATAAGCGCCTTGTGTGCCAGAAGTACGCAATCAGTGCCTGCGTCTATGCAAGCCTCACGCACACCTGCGATTATGCAGGATCTGGGTTCTGCCATTATGCTATCTGCGTGGCTCACCCGCCCCGGCTCTCCCTGCTCCCTCCCCTCCCCTTTGTACAGCGGGAACAGCTGTGCAAATAAATAAGCCTCGAATGAAGGCACTTTATGTCGTCCCCGCCGCCATGAATCTGCTGTAGTGGCTGAACTCGGCCTCAGTACAATGGGTGCCGCTCCGCAAGAGTAAGATAACAAGCATCAAAGGGCCAAGAGAGGGAGAGAAAAGAAAGCGCGAGGGGGGGGGGAAATGTAAACAGAGAGGAAATAGGAACCCCTAGGCAGTTTAATGCGTGGTGAACGTTCTGCAAATGGGTTAATTCAAAGGAACATATCAGAGGGGACATGAGGGAGTGGGAAGAAGGGGGAAGTAGTAAAAGAAAACACGGCGAGAAGGACGACCAAAACAGAAAGGGCTAGGACTGGTATTTTATGCCGGCATTTGTTCGTGAACAAATTACTGGGTGCCTGGTGTGGGCAGAGAATTAGGCCGGCATCCATTTGTAAATACATGCCCGGATGGGGCTAAAGTAGAGCTGTATAACAAATGCGGCATGTTAGAGAAACATGGTGGCGAGTAAAGGTAATCAATGAGACATATCGTGCGTCACGTAAGTAACAAAGTTCAAAGTGATGGAAAAAACTCTCTATTTCATATGGAAAAAGATAACAATAGGCAGTGGTTTGTTGCCAGGAGACAACGTTGCGTCCAAGATCTTAAAATACAGCGTGCCTGATGTTTCAAAAATGCGGGCTGGTATTTTATGCCAGCATTTGTTCGTGAACAAATTACAGAGTGCCTGGTGCTGGCAGAGAATTAGGCCGGCATCCGTTTGAAAATACATGCCCGGATGGGGCTGGCAAAATGAACCCTTATGCAAGATGGTTCAATAAATGCATGGCTGGGAGGCGCGCTGAGCCTGATGCGCAGTGAAGGCTTGTGAATGAGTTAAAAACGGGGAGAAAATGCACTGACAGCATAAGCGCCTTGTGTGCCAGGTTCTTTAAAAGTGCAGAGTGCCTGATGTTACAATGATGCGGTCAAGTGAAATAGTGCCGGTATTCGTTTTTAAAGACATGCCCAGACGGGGCTAGCAAGCTCCATGTGTGTGTCTGTACAGTTGAAAATGCCGATAATCGTTTGTAAATACATGCCCTGATGGGGCTGGCACAATGAACCCAAGGAGTATTGGCTGAACTCTAAAAACTGACGATGCAATAAATATTAAAATCTCATGTAACGCGTCCAATACAATTAGGTGGAAACTAACAACTTTTACCTTCGGGGTTAGTTCGAAAAGCTGGCAAAAGGGCCTGAACTATTAACAAGAGCATGAGAGAAAGTTATCTGTGGGCATTTTGCAACGAAATCACACAAGAAAATATTGAATGTGTCCGTGTGTAATGTAGCTGGGCCTCATGTAAAGCGCTATAACAACTTTTGTTTGAGTTCGCGCAATATAAAACTACAAAACTACAAAAACAAGTTGTGAATGAAAGAAGGGACAGAGAGGAGGAAAGGTGGGAGGGAACACGGCCTGGGGGAAGCTGGCTGGGGAGGGGGAGGAGAAATCCAAGTAAGGCTGTGTGCGGGGAGAGAGAGGGGAGGTGCTGGAGCTGAATAACAGATGGGCGTGAAAGTTTATGGCCCAAAAGCGCGTGCCTGTGGCCACGTGAACTCGAAGAAAACCGCACCAAAAAACCCTTGGTTTAAAGAGTATTTTGAGCACTTAAATTCTCTGCATTCGGAATGGAAAAGGCGAGACCTAAAAACCTCCTTTTTAGGTCCTATGTTTTCCAGAGGGGGGCTTAAACCCGCCTCTCTTCTCCATTGGCTGTCTTCCTAAATGGAGGCCAGCCATTGGAGAAGAGAGGCGTCTGTCCGTTTAAGCCCCATCTTTTTTAGATTTGGGGGCGTGTTTTTCATGTTCTTTCTCTCCTCTTCCCATTGGCTGGAATTTTACTTTCCAGCCAATGGGTAGAGGAGAGAAAGAAAAACACGCCTCCCAGTCTGAAAAGGACGGGGCTTTTCGGAGAGCCATTTCTGCTTGACCACCGCAGGAATAAGAAGAGAAGCTGCCGAGTCCTCCGCCCCAGGCAGTGAGTGCTCGGTTTTCTTGCCTCTGTTCCCTCCTTGTGATTGTTTTTTTGCCCTCTGTTCCCTCGTTGTGATTGCCCTCTGTTCCCTCGCTGTGATTGTTTTTCTGCCCTCTGTTCCCTCGTTGTGATTGTTTTTTCTGGCCTCTGTTCCCTCGTTGTGATTGTTTTTCTGCCCTCTGTTTCCTCATTGTGATCGTTTTTTCTGGCCTCTGTTCCCTCGTTGTGACCGCCGCCGGAATAAGAGGAGAAGCTGCCGGTGCGGGGCTTCATTCGTTAAGGGAGAGCCCCGCAGACGCCCCTGGTGCAGCCCGACGGCGGAGGGGGCGAGAGGCACATTGCTGGTTCCTGCCCCCACCGCAGGAGAAGCAAGGGAGAACGTCCGAGTCCTCCGCCCCAGCCAGTGAGTGCTCGCTTTCCTGCCTCTGTTCCCTCGTTGTGATTGTTTTTCTGCCCTCTGTTCCCTCGTTGTGATTGTTTTTCTGCCCTCTGTTCCCTTGTTGTGATTGTTTTTTCATGCCTCTGTTCCCTGATTGTGCCTGTTTTCTTGCCTCTTCTTGCCCTTGTTCCCTCGTTGTGATCGTTTTTCTGGCCTCTGTTCCCTGTGTGTGTCTCTGTGTGTGTGTGTGCCTCTGTGTGTGTGTGGGGGGCTCTGTGTGTGTGTGTGGCTCTGTCTGTGTGTGTTGGGCTCTGTGTGTGTGTGTGTGACTGTGTGTGTGTGTGTGTGTGTGTGTGGCTCTGTCTGTGTGTGTTGGGCTCTGTGTGTGTGTGTTGGGCTCTGTGTGTGTGTGTGACTCTGTGTGTGTTTGGGGCTCTGTGTGTGTGTGTGTAGCTCTGTCTGTGGGCCCAATTTACAGAACTAATTTAAGACAAAATCCTAAACTTACTACTTTTGGTATTCACAGAAGTAGGATTTTGTCTTAAGTTTGTCTTAAGACAGACCTAAGACAGACTTAAGTTAGGATTTTGTCTTAAGTCTGTCTTAAGTTTGATGGCCTCACGGTGCTTAGTTTATGTGAGAGTGAGTGATGTCAGCAGCTGCCCTGCACTTCGAATGACTGGAGTGAAATATTCACTCACTTTGTGGTTGGGGGGGGGGGGGGTCGTGTATCTTTCTTCCTTGCTTCCTTTGTGTAAATACACCCGTGTCAGCATGTCTGCTTCTATACTCTAGAGTCAGATTGTGTGTCTTTGCTTCACTACGGTCGTGGTTGCCCCTTCCCCCTTTTTCCTGTTCTGCTGACTGTGCAGTCTGGACACCCCAGGGCCTCATTCATCAAACTATTTACATCTGGAAATCAGACTTTGACACAGAAATAGCTTGATTTATTAGTGCAAACCACTTTTTTTTAAAGTTCAGGAACGTTGATTTCACACTTGAAAAATTCATTTACTCATACAAGAGTAAGCCTAGTTCGAAATCGAGCAATGTGTGCTCCAGGGTGTGAATGCCCTGGAAATATGTGCACGGCTAAAAACTTACATTTTTGTAGGTTTTCACAAACACATTTTATGACTCCTTGCTATCCTGCAAAATATCAGAGATTTACACCTG
Organism: Lissotriton vulgaris; assembly: GCF_964263255.1. NCBI lineage: Eukaryota > Metazoa > Chordata > Amphibia > Caudata > Salamandridae > Lissotriton > Lissotriton vulgaris. The sequence continues at coordinate 136,022 of NW_028246302.1, read as the reverse complement.
CCCTGGGTGAGGAGTAAATCTCATTCCGTGGTGGAAGGAGGGAACATCCTTTAAACTGGTGTGGAAGTAGGAAACATCTTTCCCGGGGATTAAAAAAAATGTCAGCAAATCTGTATTTACTCTGTTTTAGGTCTCGCCTATTAATCCCGCAAGGGATAATAGGACGAGAGTATAGAGGCCAAACCAAGGTCTGAAACCATTGCGGATTTCCTACAGTTTGTGTGGTGCACTCATGCGGAAATCGCGTCCACATCCAAGCCATCAGCCTCCCTCCCACAGGCATCTGAAGCTTCCCCCAGCGTGCGCTCGGCTTCAGGCTGTTTCACTTTCACGGCCGCGAGGCCGTGCATCAAAGGGATCCGCTCCCCCGCCCCCTGCTTCACACTTTAAAGGAATGCTCTCCCCCGCCCCCACAGCAATGTCAAGAGCTTGTTTTTTTTACTCACGGGCCTCTCTTGTTATTTAATCGATGAAAAACACCTATTGACGTATCGAAGAACAACTTTGAGTGTCAGGCTTCCTTCTTATGTCAAGGTTCTTACATCTAATTGTCTTCTTTCTCAAAGACCACATACATGAGCAGCTACGCACAGTGGTCGATAAAAATGCACCAAAAAAATTGTTTAATGCTAAGGTGTTTTTGCGAGTGGGAGTCTTGCTTCAATATTGCCAGGTGAGTTCCCTAAAGTATGGGCAAAACTGTGCGATTTACTAAAGAGTAGCAGGACTTCTCGATTGGTCGGTCACATATTCACTTCTTGTTATCTTCAGTCACGCGCTGTTCTAAAGATGGGGGTTATTCTACAGCTTGGTTCCACTCTGAGTGTTTCCATTTTTTGCATTCTTTTGTACCTGCCACGGCTGATATTAAGGGCATTAGCACGAGCACAAATCTCTGCCGCTCGCTCCCGCTCTTTCTCTCTCTCATACACACACACACGCACATTTTCGCACACACACTCGCACTCACACTCTCGCTCACACACACTCTCTCAGTCAAACGGTATCTCTTGTCTAAATCTCACCAGAGCTGCTCATATTGTTTCACTTAATTGTATTTATTGCTATTCAAAAGCGAGCTTGGAGTTTTATCACTCAGCTGAATGGTGCAAAGTTTACCGACCTCACAAGGATGAGAGGCTGGGAGGTGCACTCGGGTTCGAACCTTCGACCTTCAGACTGCACGTGTATGTCTGCCATTTATTTGGTGCGTTAGTGTAAATATGTATTTGCACCTTGTCGGGTTTCTTTTACCGCCTCTCTCTCGCTGTTGCCCTTCTTTGCCGCTCTTTTCTCACCATCGCTCCACTTGTCCTCCTCTCTCTCCCTCTCTAGCTGTCGCTCTTGCATTGTGTTCTCACTGCCAAGACCCACCTCTCTCATTCCTTTTCACCTCTCTCTTGATGTCTGATTTTGCCCTCTCACTCCCCCGGCCTCATTGAAAATCCGCGCAGTCCATTGTTATCTCTCTGCACTGTCCATCCCTGGTTTGCTCTGTCCGCATCTGTCTGTCACTCTCTGCTCAAGTCACTCGTTGCTATTCCTCTGCAGAAGCCCCGTATCTCGCCCTCTATAGGTCCCAGTTTCTCTTCCTCTCTTTATCTCACTGTTGTCTCTCTAGCTCTCCGCTTCGGGCCAACCCGTTATCGCCCGACTTTGTCCTGCCAACTCTCTGGGGAGTGGGGATGCCCCCCTGCCTCTCTATTCTATTGTCCTGTCATTCCTAAATCTCTTTCCTCCTCTAAGTCCTTCTCCGTGCCTCACCCCCCTTTCTTTCTCAATGATTCTTTACTCTTCTTTCCTCCTTTCTTGCTCTCTCTCTCTCTCCTCCAAGCCCTTCCCCCGCAGACTCTCTTTTCGGGCAGTCTCTAGCTCTCTTTCATCTCTCCATCATCTTCTCTTTTCTGCTGTTTGTAGCTCAACCTCAGGCTGCCACCTGGCTGCTTTGTTATCAGATGTTTGTGTAGCGCCCATTCCACCTACAGTTGTCAAGGCGCTGGGGCTCGCGTTTTTGCTCTCATGTATGGGAGTGACATAACGACGTTTAAAAAAAAATGATGTTAGGCTGGGAATACAATCTGTAAGTAAAACATCGATGTCCATGGAGATGCTTTCCGTATTGTATTTTAGGTCTCCGCCACCACCCTCGAAGAGCATCTGCTCTCGCTGCTGAAAAAAAAGGTGACACACTACTTTAGTACACTGTGCCCACGCACTACTTTAGCTGTACAAAAGGGGGTGGTGATGGACGGAGCATCCGAATCAATCAAACACTCACACCCAGTCAAATTATCTGGGTTTAATCCATCACCATTCTTTAGCCCACTCTGCCACCCCAGTTCAGACCCGGCTATATGCAAATCAGTCTGACCCTGTGCCTCATGGGAACAGTCCAGCCCGAACTGCCAAGCCATGTCTTCCCTGGACCAGAAACAAGCTTCCGAGGACCGGTTTCTGGCATTCCAGCCGTCTTCAGCCCGGCTTGCTTGAATCCAGTGGCAAAGTGAGCAAAGGACTCACGTCTGAGCATACCCTGCCACACTTATGGCGGCCAAAAGCGGTACAAAAGGGGGTGGTGATGGACGGAGCATCTGAATCAATCAAACACTCACACCCAGTAAAAAGATCTGGGTTTAATCCATCACCGTTCTTTAGCCCACTCTGCCACCCCAGTTCAGACACAGCTATATGCAAATCAGTCTGACCCTGTGCCTCATGGGAACAGTCCAGCCCGAACTGCCAAGCCATGTCTTCCCAGGACCGGAAACAAGCTACAGAGGACCGGTTTCTGGCATTCCAGCCGTCTTCAGCTCGGCTTGCTTGAATCCAGTGGCAAAGTGAGCAAGGGACTCACGTCTGAGCATACCCCGCCACACTTATGGCAGCCAAAAGCGGTACAAAAGGGGGTGGTGATGGACGGAGCATCCGAATCAATCAAACACTCACACCCAGTCAAGAGATTTTTAGTCCCTGAAATGAGTCCTCTGTACCCCAGTGAGGCTCGCATCCTCAGGGTCCAGATCAACTCTCTAAGAATGAGGCTGTCTGTCCTCGCCCCCATCAGGAGGCGCGCTCACCCCTAGTCGTCACCGAGAGGTCTCGCCTAAATAATGTCAGGTTTTTTGATATAGCACACGCCTGGCTTCAAGGAGCTGTGCAGCAGTGCTACGGACACTCGTTGCAATCAGTTCAAGCACGAGGTTGTGCATAACACAGTAGGGCCTACACTGGGATGTGAGCTCCCCCCAAATCCATGGGACAACCACAGCTACAAGCCCCATAATGCAAAGCATGAACTGCAGACGGTTTCAATGTCTTTATATCGTCACCATTAATTACTTTGGGATTAATGTCAGTAGATCAATATTGCGGTAATTAATCATAAACCTATATTTAGGTTTTTTATTAGCAAACCACGTTGGCGGAATAACATTTTCACCAGGTGTCAATTTAATTTTTGCCTGTAGATGGCAGTATAAAACCATCTCAAGTGATATTTTTTTCTGCTGTATGTATACTATTGGCGTTACTAAAATTATACCTATAATACATAACTGAGGAAGCTCCTAGCCAGGCAGCTCTCGTCATCCTGTGGTCTGGTACTGCGTCATTCCCATTTTTCTCCCGCCCACTGCAGCAAACAGCATTCTTGCAATGGGCCTGCTGCACACCTTAGCAATTGGCTAATTTCATCATGAGTGATGGCATTTTACCTTTTCACAAGGAGTGCATGCGCACACAAAGTAGACCCCATAAGGGCCTGTAGTGTCTGGGTGGGCACACACGACACGGACTCGGCGGGATCTATTGCACCTTTTTAGGTCTTGCTGGAGTAGCATCCGGAGGATGCGTCCAGCTAGAGACGTATAGCCGTCCGTCTCGGGGGAATTAGGGACAGGAGGGTGGCACGCGCTTCTGCTGCTGGATTTGCCTGCGTGAACGCGCACGTCGGCTCCGTCCACATTTTCAGCAACATGCGTGCGCATACACACACAGACAGATACTTGCTCGCTCACACCCCCTTCTCCCCCCACAGTCATCGGCCTCTTTTAAACACACACACACGCATACACACAGACTCCAAGACACATACACGCACGCTCACACACATACAGAGCCCCCCGCCGCTGCACGCGCACACACACATGCCCCCCGCCCTCGCAGCTCAGCGAAGGCCCCCACTCACCAGTACTCGTCTCCAGCTCTCCATGCGAGGGCTCGTTGCAGGCGGCGGCAGTCTCTTCCTTCGGTGCGGGGCTCCCCTACCTCACTGAAGCCCCGCTAGCGCCAGCCGACCTTCTCCTCCTGCCCACATGTCCCAGTGCTGGGTAGGCTCCCACCTGGGCTTCCGGTTTGTCTTGATGTCCTGCCCCCGGCCTGCCTGACTTCCGCCCAGGATTGTGCACGCCACGCATGAGTCCATGACTTCCTGCTGTGTCTCTTTGGTATTATCAAGGGGAAAGGTATTTTAATAATAAAACGTTACAAATGTTAAATTATTTGGTGCGATATGAGGAGAGCTACACAATCCCTGTTCACGTTTTTCACTTCAAAGCACGCCCCATTGCACACCCAGGTGCGCCTTCGTCCCAACCCCCAATCAGTCTCCTCCATCCTAACCACGAACCTCCAGGGGCCAAAGCAGCAGAAATACAGAGCTCCCCCTAACTCAGCAATAAAAATTCCTCGCTGCCTCCTCCCCAGGATGCCTAAGCACGGTGTCCCACCCTTGCACCCTTCCACATGAGCCCCAGGACGATAAACAATGCCTAGACCCAAACCCAACCCCACCCCCTTCAAAGACGGCAGCTCCGAACCTAAGACTCACATCCCCCCCCCCCAACCCAACCATCCCCCCTCTGTCCTGTTATGCCACACTCTATGCTCCCGAGCTCCATCTCAGCAGCTGCAACACCGTCCTCCTGTCCGTCTGTACTTTTTTCAAGCCCACAAAAAGATGTTAATATTTCACTTCTGTTCTTGGATTTTCGTCTCAATAAAATACACTGAACATAATCTTCACAAAAGTTAATTACAAAAATGTACGCTAGTGCCATTATAAATTACAATAACTTTTTTCTAAGTATTAATTATAAAAAAAATTAAAAGCCATTGTTATGTGTATTAACAATAAATGTAAGTCATGTAAATACAACACATATTGCATTACAAATGCTATAGGTGTCACATTTGCGAAAGTTATAACTATTGGCATTGTAAATGACAAAGCTATTAATTTCGCTATTTTCAAAACTAACACATAAATAAAAAATTTGTCATTTACAATACCAATAGCTCAAACTTTCCTAATGCGAGACCTATTGCATTGCAAATGCTTGTTTATTTCTGTGTCTGCCCTCTTCCCACTTCATACTCCAACTGCCTATCCTGTCCCCCAACTCCTCCCTTTCCGCCTGTCTCTGTCCTGCTTTCCGCGCAGGTCCTGGTGCCCCTGCTTTTCACATAATTCAATCTCCCCCCTCTGTAAAGAAAAACCAGAAGAACAACAAGCACACAACAGTACATCAGCTCCTCTTCTTCCACGCCACTGGGCATCTCACTTACAGTTCTTCAATGAGGCGTGACGGTTTTCTAATGGTCCGTCTAGGACGCAGCTGAATGTCAGGGTTATCGGGCTCTCGTCCATCAGGGGCCAGCAACGACAATTGACCACTACCGGATGGCGCCTCAGCTCTTGTATCCTCAGAGACTGGTTCAGTCAATAGTCCTCTGACACTGGGACTGCACTTCCTGAAGTGCGTCACGTTCCTGGTGACTCTCCTGCCATCTGTTTCGGCAGTGATCATAGTTCCTTTCTGCTGGGTGACCCTCAGCGGAGTCTCGTGATAACTGCAGTCAGTCTTACTCTGTTGATCTTGCCGTACCAGCACCCAGTCCCCTTCCTGGATCACCACAGAGGTGGCTTTCTTGCGATCGTCTGCTTAGCTCTTCATCTTTTATTTCTTTATTCTGTCCACGGCAGCAATCTCTTCATGATCAGAGTCAGGATACATAGCACCCTCGGGTGAGTTCATCATGGGCAATCTAGTGCACACTAGCCTGCCCAGCATGAGGGTGGCCGGACACTTGCCTGTGGTTGAGTGAGGCGTTTTTCGATAGGCTCGTAACACTTCGTTGAGCGCTGTTTGTGTACTCTTTCAGGTGAGCTCCGCTTGTTGAATGTTTTTTTTACCATGGCCATAAATCGTTCTACCATTCCGTTGGCCTGTGGCCAGAGTGGCGGGATTTTGCGATGTTTGAAATTCAGGTGTCGGGCAAAATCAGCAAAGTCCTGACTGTTAAATGGGGTCCACTGTCAGATTTTACCACCTGTGGGATGCCCCATGCGGCGAAGACCTCATCAAGAACTGGTATGGTGCTGGATGCCTGGGTGGACGTGATGAGTTGTGCAATCAGGAATTGAGAATATTCATCCATAATGACTAGGACGTATTGTCCAGACTTGAACGGCCCAAAGAAATCAACCGCAAATGCCATCCGGCAATGAAGACATTTGCAGTGGTGCAGGAGGATCTGGACGGCTCACTAGTTGGCATTGCGGGCAGTCCTTCAGTGTTAGCTCAACCATTTGATCCAACGTTGGAAACCAGACCCGCTCTCTCAGTGCCCTTTTTGTGGCTACAATGCCCCGGTGACCTTCATGAGCCAGATTGATGACTCCTTACCGCAGTTGTTTAGGAATTACGATTCAACTGTCTCGTAGAACCAGACCATTGGCTGCTATCGACAATTTGTCGTGGACGTGCTTGAACGCAGACATCTCTTGGGTGTCAATCTGGGTACCTTGTCCCTTGTCTTCTATGTGTCTCCAGCTGTTGGTTTGTATTCGACGTTTGACTTCTTGCAGAGTAGCATCTGCGTGAGTGGCTTCGCAGATCGCTTCAAGCGGGACAGCAGGGGGTCTGGCCTGACCCACCACGAAATGTATGTACTCCTCCGCAATCGACTGCTTGGACTTACTTGTCAGGTTTGGGTGTCTCGACATGTAGTCGGCAGGATTTGCCGCCTTCCCCGGCTTATGCACGATGGTGTAGGTGTACTCCTGAAGCCGAAGGCCCCACCTCTCTATTCCGGGTGGCATCTTAGCCCGGGAGTTTCCGAAGATGGTAATCAAGGCTTGGTGGTCCGTGACTAAAGTAAAATGCTTCCCAAATATTCCCAAATATGAAAATGTGGAAATGTTCGCAGGCCCAGACTATGGCCAAGCTCTCCTTTTCGGGTTGCAAATACACTCCCTCCGTGTCTGTTAAGCTCTGACTGGCGTACGCTATGATGTGGGGTTGATCATCTTCTCCGTCATATTGCGCCAGTATGGCTCCTAGTCCCACAGGACTGGCATCCACTGTTATTTCTGTCTTTCTCTTTGGGTTAAAGTATGCCATGTTTTCGGCAGACTCCACTGCCTTCTTGATGTCTCGGAATGCGTGCTCACACTGTGATGACCACTGACCACTGAAACAGCTGCCCCTGTTTGGTGAGTGTCCTCAGGGGGTAGCTTATGGTGGCATAGTCCTGTATGTATCTCGCACAGTAACTGGCCATTCCCAGAAAAGAGCGCACATCCCCCACATCACACGGGCTTGGAGTGTTGTTCAGGGCAGCTACCTTGTCGGGATCAGGTCTCATTCCCATTCCAGAAAAGACATGGCCGAAGAATTTCAACGTTGGTTTATGAAATTCACACTTGTCTTTGTTTTGTGTGAGGTTGGCTTCCATCAGGGCATGGCAGACTAGTTCCAGCGCTGTATCATGCTCTTGAGTGGTGGCCCCATATACCAGAATGTCATCACTATAGTTCAGGACCTTAGGAATGTGATGGATTGTTTTCCGAATCGCCTCTTGAAATATTTTGGCGGCCGAGGACACACCGAAACTGAGCCTTTTGTACCTAAAGAGCCCCAGATGAGTTGAAAATGTTGTGATGTACCGGGATCGCTCATGCAACTCCAGTTGATGGTATCCTTTGTTAAGGTCCAATTTCGAGAATATTTTTGCTTCGTTGAGTGACGCGATCATGTCACTCATGTGAGGGGCTGGGTGTCTCTCCCTCTCTATGGCGGTGTTAGGCGCTCTCATGTCAACACACAGACGGACTTTGTCAGTTTCACCTTTCTTAGGGACTACTACTACTGGAGAGACCCATGGCGTCGGTCCATCTGTCCTCTCGATGATATCGGCTTTGAGCAAGTCATGAAGCTCTTTCTCCACGGCTCGTTGCAAATAGAAGGGTGATCTTTCTGTGATGTTGGGCCACCGGAGTGGCTCGTTCATTGATGTGAAGCCGAATTTGACAATTTGTCATCTTTCCAAGTCCTTGGAAAAGCTTGGGGAATTTTTGAGTGATGTCGAGTTTGTCATCGACTTTGTATAGTATGTCCACAAGTCTTAATCGTTCTGCCTTAGGCAGACTTAGGAGGTAGTCGGCTTCAGGCCCATCGATGATGTGAATGTAAGCTTGGATGGTGCGATTTTGATAAGTCAAATCCGTTGGAAACTTCCCAAGACAGGGAAGTGACTTCTTGGACATCCACGTGTATACTCGTACATGGGCATTACTCAACTGGGGTGGTGTCTTCATCCTTTGATATTCAGCCACAGGTATGTCATTGAGAGAGGCTCCACTATCCAGCACGAACTTGGCACAGTGAGAACCAATTTTGATGTCAAGCCGCGGGTATTCCTTTAAGCGGTCAGGATCTGCCACCAGACATATGTATTCATCGCTGTCCTGTGTGATGGGTGACAGCGATCTGGATTCTCTTGATAAGGAATGGCGAAATTGGTAGGTCCGGTGGGAGTGACAGCTGGAATGTGGCAACCCAGTGGACGAATCTCGGCGATCTTGCACCACTCTAGCATGATGGCGACTACTTGAGGGACGAAATTGTCTGGTGTGTTCTCGTTGATCATCGTTCTGGGGAGTTCCACACACACTTTTAAAATGATTGTCCCTTCCACACTTCCGGCACCTCTGACCTAGTGCCGGGCACGTGTCCATATGAGGGAAATCATATCCACATCTGTAACATTTGAGTTGGCGCTCCGATCTCTTCTTGGTGCGACTTGAGCTTCTACGTCGACGACTTGAGGGATGGTGCTGCCTTTTGGATCTGGAGGAGCGAGCTTCTGCTGGGGAGTGTCTACGTGTCTGTCGAGAGTGAAGTCTGAAAGCTTGCTCACGTTTCTCACTTCACCCGGCCTCCATTTTCTTCGCATGCTCATCAGCCTGATCGTTCACTAGCGTAATTTTCTCAATTTCGTCTAGTGAATAGCTCTTTTTTAGCAGTTTTCGTCGCAGTGATTCTGATAGACAGCCTTCAATGATTCTCAATCTGAGCGCATCCTCGGTGGAGAATCAAAGTCACAGTATTGTACTAAACTTCTCAGACGTGTAATGAACACACTCATAGGTTCCTCTTTCTCTTGCGATGCCAGGTTGAACGTGTATCGCTCATAGTCAACATTCTTTTTGTGTAGAAACTTTCTGTTGAGCGCCTCGCAGACATTAGCGTATGAGGACGTAGCCGCCGCTGGCAATTCTTTTATGATCTGTCCAACTTCTTTGCCTACTAGATTCCGTAGAGCGATCAATTGCATTCAAGTGCATCGGTCACGTGGGACCCCTTCATGAAGTCCGTGAAGTCCTCCAGCCATCCTTGCCACCGGAGACCCATACCCCCACCAGACTCAAGAGTGAGGGGTTCTGGGGGGTTCAGAAACGACACTCCGAGCACACCCATGGGACCGGGGTTGACGGTCGCCTTACGTTGGCGCGATGATGGAGATCCTGACATCGTGCAGCTGTGAGACCCTTTTCAGCCGATCACACTGCGAAGGCTCCTCCACCACAGCTACTTCAGCTCCTTCTCCACAGGCAGCTGAGTCGTCTGCGTCTTAGGAGTATTAGAAAATGTAATGCCACTCTGCACTCAATGTTAAGCATCCATAGACTTCTGGCACCTCCACACCAATAACTTCCACTTCTGCTCGCAATTTTATATTTTTCAGTTGCATTCGCCAAGGCTTGTTGACTTTTCAGCACTCTGCCTGACTTCAAAATGGCAGCCAATGATCCCTGGCAAGGGATTGGACGAGGCGCCTGACCTCAAGATGGCCGCCACAAGAGTCTCGCTCTTCCCGAGACTAGGGTCCTGAGCTGCCTGCACGAGGAGCACTTCTCCTCCCGGATTCACCGCAAAGTTGGCGGGCACTCACCTGACCTCAGACTCAGCTCCAAGGGCACAGCAGGTGAGAGAGGCGCTCACGGGCCGCCTCACGCGACAGTTCAGCTGGGGTATGCTCCCAGCAGGAAGGCAATGGCGCGTTCAGCTCCTGCTTACTCGATCTCCCGCAGCGCACCACACGCACGCAGTTCAGCTGGGGTGGGCTCCCAGCGCGCGTGGACACTCCTCAGTTCAGCTGGGGTGGGGTCCCAGCGTGCGTGGACACTCGCGCAGCGGCACAGCAGTAGGGCAGGCAGGCGGTCCGACGCTCCGGGCGTGCCACCACTGCCGGGCATCCGACGCTCGTAGCAGCAACACCAACCGTTGCTATGCAGCTCCGCACCACCGCAGGTCCCGTGACCCCTCGTCGCCAGCTGTAGTGTCTGGGTGGGCACACACGACACGGACTCGGCGGGAACTATTGCACCTTCTTTATTTCTGCGTCTGCCTTCTTCCCACTTCATACTCCAACTGCCTATCCTGTCTCCCGACTCCTCCCTTTCCGCCCGTCTCTGTCTTGCTTTCCGCGCAGGTCCAGGTGCCCCTGCTTTTCACATCATTACAGTGCCAAGGGCTACTATGGCAAGGTGTGGTTTTAGAGAACCAAAATTATTGTAACTTTTAGCCAATGATTTTTTTTTTGCAAACTGATGAGGGTCCAACCACTTCTCCAAAAATAACGTTTTGCAAACACTTTGACAAAATAAACATGCTTTGGCAATGCCAATGAGTCTGGCTGATAAATTAAATTGCCTTTTGTGCCATTGGCGGGTTTAAGCACTCAATAAGCCATCATACATGCAGACTGTCACTCATCTTTTCACTCATGCATCCATTCATCCCCCGCGGACTCATTCTTGCCTTCACCCTCCGACCCAGCAGCTATAAAACACATACAAACTCAATATCATATTGTAGTAAATGGAAGAAAGATTAAACACCACGTAGTTAATGCAGCAGTTTTATTGCCCACAGCATCTCATCAGCCCTGCCGGCAGCTGTCTCCATCAACCTGCATTCCATGTTCCATGGAGAGAACCCAAGAGACATGGAAAGTGAAAAACTAGAGCACATCAACACAACATCTTCCTCTTTTTTATTAAAAAAAATCAAAAAACTCATTGATACAACTATAACTCTATAGAACAATACAATGGCAAACTTAACCATAACTATTGCAAAGTAAAATATACAGAGAAAAAAAAACAAAAAACGTATGTACAATATCCTAGAATTACTAACAAAACCCAAACTGGGCATATGCATTCCTACTTCACAATATCTGGCTGCTTTAACTGCCACACTTTTTGCTTTTGTGTTGAACAGAAAAACAGTTTTTAATTAAACATTCTTTTCCACCTTTTTTAACACCTTTTAAATCCCTTTCCACAGAAGAAGACAGTTTTCAATCAGAAGAACCACTGCCCACATCCCCTACTGGGTTTAACCTTAACAGCCCTTCCTCTGCTCCACTATTCATGTCCTTTTATGTGTACCACAGGCCTCATTTATAAAAACTGTTGCATCGCTGTGTGAAAACAGTGATGCAGATGCAACATTTTTCACTTCACCCTTCTTGCAACAGGATGGATGCACAGTATTGAATGTATGGTGCTCTATGCAGCAAGGAGTTACAGATACGTCAGTATTTCTTACGCATCTGTAAGCGCAGAAGTGGCATATTGCTGGGGTGTGTCTAAAAACAGATGCAACTCCAGCAATGTGTCCTTTGACATGAGGCAAGCCCATTATGAAAGGGCCTATGTCAGTCTTACGCCTGCTGTGAGGCTGGCGTAGATATTGACGCAGTAGCGTCCCAGAAGTGTCGCAGTGAAATCTCATAGATTTCAAGCGCGCCACTTCTATGAGGCTTGGATGCGGTGGAACGCCCATCCTGCATACATTATACCTGACGCAGGTATAATGTGGCGCAGTGGTTTAAAAAGTGACGCATCTGCCTAGATGCATCACTTTGTAAATAAGGTGCAACGTGGCACATTTTTCACACCGCCAGTGCCTTACAAAAAGTGACACAACAGCAGCGCAAAAGTGTTGCAAGGCCTCATAAAAAGGGCCCCACATTTTTAGATACTGCATCAACCTTCTCTGGGGACCTGAATGGTAACAACCCTTTGGCAACGTGAGTAGCATCCTTCACACGCACCCAATCACCAATATTGATTTCACATCCCATCACCTTCACTCTGTGCTTGACATTATACTCCTCTTTCATTTTGTTCTGAAACATTTGCACGCAAGGTCATCTTAGGATTTGACTTGTTCCGACCTCAGCTGACATTCCCTCAACCAAGCTGGACACAACGAGAAAGAAAGGAACACGTCCTCCCATGATTTCAAATGAGAAAACACCTGTCACAGCACTTGGGATCGACCAATGAGCCCATAACATGCTTTCCACAGCACCTTCCACCTCCATCTTGTTTTGAATCACCCATTGTATATATTCCATCAATGTGTGATTTATTTTTTTCTACTAGTCCATTTGCCTGGGGTTGGTATAATGGTACACGTCTAAGTTGAATAGAGTTTCTCTCAAAAAACTCCCTCATCTCCTTGGAGACAAATTGGACACTGGTATCCAAAAGAATCATTTTTGGACAACCTTCTCTAAAGAACAGTTTTTTTAAACACGTTAAGACCACCACAGTGGTAGATTCCTCCATGAAAAACACCTCAGACTATTTATTATAATAGTCCACAACTACAAAGGCAAATCTTGACTTATGAGGTAATGTGCTAAACGCACCTATGAAGTCAATGACCAATTATGAACATGGTCCACTTTGTAGGGTACTGGGCTGAAGAAGTAATACCTCACTTTTGATACCTATATCACTTTTTGTGCATATTACACATGCTCTAATTTTTAGCACAATTTCCGTATCCATGGCTGGCCACCAATAACTCTCCCTGATCTTTCTTTTCATGATGGTTTGCTCTAGATGACCCCTGTGTCCAGTTGAAATGATTGTATTCCTTAACCCATAAGGGGGAATACATTTGTCTTATCTCATGAACATGCCGTTCTTCTCAACAGACACCTCATCCACTAGTTTGGCATAGGCTTGTAATTACGTAGGCAAAACCTTCTCCGTAGGCCAACCTCCCACCACATATTTCTTAAGCTGTACCAGATCCTCATCCTCCAACATTCGGGCACTCCATTCATCTTCAGTAAAAGCATTACCTTCACGTCCATCTACAGTGGCAATCAAGCATTCCTCATCTTCATCCTCTCAATGTACAGACGGGGAACAGCGTTTACAACACAACTTTCACAACGCAGTACCTTTACGACGCAACCATTACAACGCAAGTCATTACAACGACTTGCGCTGGGGGGAGCTCTAGGATAGGGAATAGTTTTAATTTACTATCCAACACCTTCCCTACTATCCACGGGGACTGGAGTTGGAATAGTAAATTAAACTATTCACTATCCAGCGCCCCCAACGCAAGTCGTTGTAACGACTTGCGTTGTAAAAGTTGCGTCGTAAAGGCATGCGTTGTAAAAGCATGCGTTGTAACGACGAACATCCGTACAGACTCATCCTTAGTGGTGATCGGAGTGCAAGATAAATAATCTTTCTTCCACCAGGTATGTACTGGGTGTTATAATCATTTTGCAACAACTTAGAACTAAGTTGAGCCAGTCAAAGAGTGTGGTCCCTGATAGCAGATCCACCAAGAATATTTAGCAAAGGCTTGTGGTCTGTTTCAATAGTGCACTTTCTACCCCAGATGAAACATTTAAAACTTTCCACTGTCCAACAACAATTCTTTCTCAATGACTGAAAATATTGTGTCATTTTCCTTCAAAGATCTTGATGCAAAACCTATAGTCTCTTTACTTCCACTTCTTTTTATTTGGGTTACGGTTGCACCTAAACCCTCATTACTCACGTCAACTGTAATGACACATCCTTACATGATCCCACTGTACTGTCCAAAATGCGTGAGCTAATGACAGAATATCAATCATTTGCAGCGGACGAGATCAAGTATGTCCATAAAAGACCCAGAGCTAGAGCATTTGGTGAGGGTGGCAGACCGGACAGGGTACTTGCCTCCAGAATATGCAAGGGAAGAGGGTCCCAGGCCGTACTGCAGATTCGGGATGATACTGGAAACACATGTGCAGACCCGCTGGGCATACTCAGGGGTTTTGTAGCCACGAATAGTAAGTTATACAAATCCAAGCCCACTACGACACCTGCTGAAATCTTTAAATATCTCGAAGATGTGGTCATAGTGTGGCTCTCGGACACACAGCGCACCTATCTCTCACTTCCAATAACTGAAGAGGAGATCTCTGATATAATCAAATCATTACCCAATGGAAAGGCTCCTGGCCCGGACGGATTCACATGTGAATTTTACAAAGCATTCACTGATATATTGGCGCCCCGGCTAGTAGCGATGTATGGAGATGCATTTGAGAAGGGCATACTCCCACCAACGTTAAGGGAAGCGGTAGTGATAGCGCTATTAAAACCAGCAAAAGATTCTGAATTATGCGATTCATATCGGCCCTTATCATTAATAAATGTGGACTCTAAAATTTTAGCCAAATTGCTCGCTACGAGACTGCAACCCCTCATGACTAACTTGGTCCTTCCAGACCAATCTGGCTTCATACCATCCAGAGCCACCTCGCACAACACCCGGACGCTATTTGCGCTATCTCATTACCTGATTCCAAGCACCAAAGCGATAGCGGTCATGTTAGATGCCGCTAAGGACTTTGATTCTATTGAATGGTCTTATCTCATCACGATACTCAATAGAATGGGTTTCATCCCAATGTTCACGCAATGGATTAAGCTCCTATACACAAACCCAGTGGCCAGAATTAGAGTAAATGGTTATGTATCGGATGCCTTCAACATAGAACGTAGTACTAGACAGGGATGTCCACTCTCTCCCTATTATTTGCACTTGCCCTTAAGCCGCTTGCCTGCAAAGTCAGACAGCACCATCACCCGTCCACACTGCAGTTTCCCAGCAGACCACTGCACATCTCACTGTACGCAGACGACATGCTTTTGTATGTACGTGATCCTGAGAGGCACTTGTCGCCACTGCTGCGTGAGTATATTAAACTTGGCGGGCATTCTGGGCTCCAAATAAATTGGGACGAATCCTCCATCATTCCACTCACTGACACCACGATTTCACATACCACTGAATTCCCGTTGGAATGGCAGACTGATCCAATTAAATATCTCGGAGTCTGGTTCCACAGAGACCCGGAACTTGTTATCAGAACAAATTATGGGAGAGTGATGGCTGCATTGGAAGACAAAGTGAACCGTTGGATACAACTACCACTGTCACTTGCTGACCGCATAGCGATTGTAAAAATGTCGAAAGAAGTTTTCAAAAGAATATCCTCAATGGTGCTCAGGTTGATATGGGCAGGCACGTATTGAACTGCGAACTTTGACTTTACCATACTCGAAAGGGGGACTATGCGTGCCTGACTTCTTCCTGTACTACCTATGTGCTCAGCCACAATATGCCGCGTACTGGTATCATAACGTCCCATACTTAACACACACGAGTATAGAGGAAGGGGATGCCTTGCCAATACCAATAACAGAATTTTTCAGTCATAAGCGGCCACCACTGCATGCGAAAGACATTAACACGATAGATGCTACCAACGACGCGTGGTACCGCTTAGGACAAATGGCATGTAAACTGCCTCTTTATGCTTCGGCTCTACCATTGCATTTCCATTCTGCACTATTGGTTACGAATGAGGAGGTCGGTGTGGGACTATTGCGACAGGTAGGGTTGGATCCAACACTGGGAGACCTATATCATAACTGGAAATTTAAGACTGCGCAAGACTTAGCATTTATACAGAATCAGACACTGATGTTCCGTTTCACCTACTATAGATTGCAGGAAGCCATCAAGAAATTATAACCTTGTTATCCAAACGAACCAGTACAGCTTGACTCCCTGCAGCTCATATTGGCCTCCCAGAACATCACACATTTAGTGTCCCGCTTATACACAGTAGCACAGGAGGAACTAAACTATGACTCTCACAAGGCCAGGGACAGGTGGAGCGCAGTGTTAGAAAATCCACTCACAGAGGTAGATTGGCAGACTGCCTGCATATTGATCAAAATGCTGACGCCAAACAGTAATTTGAGAATTATCCACTTCGAGTACCTACACCAAGCATAATATACACCCATGAAACTCTGTAGATATGGGCTCCGGCCAGACGCACGATGCAAACGTTGTGGAGCTGATCAAGCTGACTGCATACATTTAGCGTGGTATTGCCTGAAGGTGCAGGAATACTGGGAAAAAGTGACTAACACAATAACAGCAATGGTGGGTCATTACCTGCAATATCCGTGTATGTCTGCTGGGGCTTGTGCATAATGTTAAGGCGACAAGATGAAAATTCTGTGAGGTGGCGCTGCTGCTTGCCAAGCGAAGGGTTTCTATGTATTGGGAAAGTAGATTGGCGCCCGAGGTTGAGCAATGGCTTAAGGACATGTCCCACTGTCAGGATACACTGAGAACATATGAAGAGGAGTTGCCAGCCAGGTCCAGACCAAAAGACTATTGGAAATATCTGACGGATTATTTAAATGCAAACCCTGCCGTGCAGGAATGTGATATAACTATGTCCTCATGACTGCTTACTGTAACATATGTGCCTTACATTGTATATATAGCTGTGTAACCTTACCACTTGAATGACGAATGCAGTAGTGTGATTCAATTCAATTCAGTAATTTATATAGCGCGCTACATACCCAGAGGGTCTCAAGGCGCTTGGAGAGGGGTGGGGAGTTACTTGTCGATAATCCAGGTTTTAAGTTGCTTTCTGAATGCTAGGTGGTTCTGAGTGAGGCGAAGGTGAATGGGGAGTGAGTTCCAGGTTTTAGCCGCCAGGTAGGAGAAGGATCTTCCTCCCATGGTGGTTTTGTTGATGCGAGGTACAGCAGCGAGGGCTTGGTGGGAGGAGCGTAGCTGGCGGGGGGGGTGTAGAAGGAAATTCGTGTGTTGAGGCATTCGGGTCCAAGTTCGTAAAGTGCTTTGTGTGCGTGGGTTAGAAGGCGGAATGTTATTCTCTTATTGATGGGGAGCCAGTGGAGGTTTTTCAGGTGACCCGAAATGTGATCTTTACGCGGAATGTCTAGAATGAGTCTGGCTGATGCTTTCTGGATGCGTTGGAGTTTTTTCTGAAGTTTTACGGTGGTACCGGCGTATAGGGTGTTTCCGTAGTCCAGGCGGCTTGTGACCAGTGCGTGGGTGACCGTTTTTCTAGTTTCAGTGGGGATCCATCGAAATGTTTTTTTGAGCATGCGAAGAATGTTGAAGCAAGATGATGAAACGGCGTTGACTTGTTTGGTCATTGAGAGTGAGGAGTCCAGAATGACGCCCTGGTTTCGTGCGTGGTCTGTTGGGATGGGTGCTTGTCCAAGGGACTCTGGCCACCATGAGTCGTCCCAGGCGGAGGGGGAGGTACCTATGATAAGGACTTCTGTTTTGTCGGAATTCAGTTTCAGGCGGCTGTGCTTCATCCACTCGGCTACTTCTCTCATTCCTTTATGTAGGTTGATTTTGGCGGAGTTAGGTTCTTTGGTGAGTGAGAGGATCAGTTGAGTGTCATCAGCGTAGGAGATGATGTTGAGGTTGTGTTGACGTGCGATGGCCGCAAGGGGGCTCATGTATACGTTGAAGAGGGTGGGGCTGAGTGAAGATCCTTGTGGCACGCCGCAAATGACTTCAGTGGCCTCTGACTTGAATGGTGGGAGGCGGACTCTCTGGGTTCTTCCGGTGAGGAACGAGGTGATCCATTCCAGTGCTTTTCCTTGAATTCCGATGTTTCTGAGGCGTTGTAACAGGGTGCTATGACATACTGTGTCGAAGGCCGCGTAGAGGTCGAGGAGGATGAGGGCGACTGTGTCTCCATTGTCCAGTAGAGTTCGAATGTCGTCTGTTGCTGCGATGAGTGCGGTCTCAGTGCTGTGTTTGGCTCGGAAGCCGGACTGAGAGGAGTCGAGGGATTTGTTGGTTTCGAGGAAGGCGGCGAGCTGGTTGTTGACAGCTTTCTCGATAACTTTGGCCGGGAATAGAAGGAGCGAGATGGGGCGGTAGTTTTTGAGTTCGGTGGGGTCAGCTGTGGGTTTTTTCAGAAGGGCGCTGAGTTCGGCGTGTTTCCAGCTATCTGGGAAGGTGGCGGAGTTGAGGGAACAGTTGATGACATCTCAGAGGTGGGGTGCGATGATGAGATCTGCTTTGTTGAAGATGTGGTGGGCATTATAAAAATGGGGTAACCCAAAGCGGTTGTTGGACCTGGGTGATCAATATTATTAGCAAAAACAATGGCCCAACCCGAAATAGATTTTTAGCTCAATGGATCATGTACTCACAGTTGTTCATTTCATATGACTAGGAGAGTTTTAGAGTTAATCTCCTCTTGTAGAGCTAATCAGAAGTATTCGTTAAACTAAAAACGCAACCACCTGGAAAAAACTGATTTATTCAAACAAGGAGTTTTAATAAATTACTCCAGCACAGCGGGAAAATCCATATATACATATATACATTATTCAAAAACAAACGGTAAAAGGAAGAGCAACGTGCTTCTAGAGGGGTGCCGGAAAAAGAAAAAAAGGGAAGTGTTTTAGAGAGAAAGGGTGTAAGCCTCAACAGAAAAAGTGACATAAGGTTTTGAGTGAATTGAAAAAACAATGCTGCAAAAATTCAGCAAACTATACAATAAGGCCACTGTTTGCTTGTTTCATTTTAAGCATTTATACGGTCTCAACTGGCATGTATAATGTTTGAAGAGAAAGTGGTCCTATTTTATGGAAAAGAGCGTCGACGTTTCGACCCGTCTTGGGGTACAAGGGTGACTGGGAACCTCGACCTGCGGGTCTTCCTCAGGACGTGGATGGCACAACCTTCGTACCGTGTTTAAAAAGCTGTGAACCTATAATAAATTAAGGCAATATTCAGGGGGTTGCATGGAAGTATGATTATAGAGAGGCAAGTTAACCTCAATTGTTTCCTTACCCAAACTTCTTTTTAATGGGATGAACACGGTCCTCCTACATCTGGATGGACGTTACAGTTATTTGGCCACAGTCCCACTCCTATAATTGATAAGTGGAGTCAGAAAATTAAATGTCTGATCTACATGGGCATCATTCGAATTTGATTTCTCTAACGAAAGTGTAAGAGCTTACCAATTAAGTGGTCGTTAGCGTTCCACACAATTGATCAAGTGGTGACACCAGAGGTGTTGAATACAGCTCAAGGACAGGGCATCGTCCGTTACTGCAAGGAAACACATAATTGGTGTGTTTACCGCGATGTCATTTTTTTGTTTAGGATAGATTTACAAAGAAACAAGGATGTTCCATACCTTTCAATGTTCTTGTACGGACATCACTGTGAGGTGTAGATAAAAGATGCTCAGTCCTGGCGCCAAAAATACTGCAAGGGCATACAGGAATGAATGTTACCTAAGTAATGTTTTTAAGGTTGCGATGCAATGTATTAATGTGAAACGGGTGAGCCCCGAAGTCTAATTGTTTACCTTGTAGTATCCTTGGTTGGATCGATTCTCACTTTGCTGTGTTCGCATATATGGGCGCTATCCAAGCCGGCATGTGGCGGTGCTAAATGAAAACATATACATAAAGTCACCTCAGGGTCGGCAGGGACGTGATAAAGTTTAAGAACGTCTGATGCAGAATTATAAGCGGTCTGGGAGCAAGAATTGGTATCTTACCGGGTTGTTTGTCTGCTACCAGCGACTACCAACGACTCGTCAGATCCAAAGGAACTGGCAACGTGGTGACGTCACTCGGACGTTTTAAGCGTTCGACAGTGAGTTAACACAGACGAAAGACTAGCACGGGTTCTCGGATCGCCCATAACATAAAATTGAACGGGCCAATGCACAAGAAGTGGATCTTATCGGATTACTTGTTGATTAAATCATCTATTGTTTAGTACTGCTACTTGTTTGCTAATCTCTTCATATTCATTGAGCCCCCGCTTTATAGTATCAAATAGATGTATGAAACGGCACTCTCGAAGGCTCAATATGTGGTTGAAGTCCCCACCTCTGGGATTGGGTGTTACCTTTTCAAGGACACACCATTTTAGACTGTCCGGTGTATGTTCAAATTTTGTGAAATGCTCCACGAGTGGGGCCCCCTGGGTTTTGCATTTAATGCGGCTCACGTGTTGTAGTATACGACACTTAACCCTTTGTATAGTTTGTCCTATGTACAAAAACCCGCATGGGCAGGTGATCGCATAGATGACTCCACTGGAGTTACAGTTACTATTTTCTTTCAACACGTGTGTGTGGTTATTGTGTTTGAAACTTTTGATTTCTTGGGTTAAGGGGCATGCTTTGCAATTTCCACATTTCACATGGCCTTTTACTGGTGGAATACCCCATAGGACAGTTTGACTTGGTGGATTGGTACTGGGTAGTAGGGCTTTCACAACATAGTCTCTGATATTTTTTGCCTTCCTAAAGGCGTGTAATGGCAAAGGGGCATCTCCAATCTCATCAGCAATCATATGCCAGTGTTGGTTAATTATTTTCTTAATCTTGTTACTTTTTGTAGAATAGGTGGTGACACACACTATTCGGTCCTCTTTTTGTCTTTGGTTATCTCTCACTTCCAAAAGATGTTCCCTGTGATTATACCAGGCACGTTTCCGAGCCTGTTTTAAAAGTCTGATTGGATAACCTCTGTCTATCAAGCGGGCTAAAAGGCCTGCTGATTCATTGAAGAAGTCCTCCTTTCTGGTGCAGTTCCTCCGCAACCTCAGGAATTGCCCGAAGGGGAGATTGTCCCTGAGGTTGCGTGGGTGGTGGCTACTGTACCGAAGTAAGGTATTCCGTTCGCTACTCTTACGGTATAGGCCAGTGTATAATACACCCTGATCCGCATTGATTGTAATGTCCAGGAAGTTAATTTTGGACTTGTCGAATTCTAAAGTGAATTGGATATCTGTGGAGCATGTGTTAAGCCACTCATGGAAGGAGGTTAATTCCTCAGAGTTCCCATTCCATACGATTAAAACGTCATCTATATAACGACGCCATAACCCTATGTGGTTGAAGTAGGGGTTAATTTTATTGAGGACATTTGCCTGTTCGAATGCGTCCATGAAGATTATGGCCAGATTGGGGGCAAAGCTTGCCCCCATCGCCACTCCCTTCGTTTGAATATAATACTTGCTCAAGAATGTGAAAAAGTTCTTAGTCATAGCTATCGTTAGGAGTTCAATGATAAAATCTGTCGGTACACGGTGGGGTGCCGGGCGTGAATTAAGGACTAGTTCGATAACTGTCAGTGCCTGTTTCTGCGGAATGTTAGTGTATAGGGATTGGATGTCCATTGTCGCCAGAAGGCTTTTTTTAGGGTCATGTGGACGTCCATCTAGGAGCAAGATGGTTTGCATTGTATCCTTTAGGTATGTAGCAGTCTCCTCTGCTATTGGTTTCAGAAATGTATCAATGTACTTACATAGTGGCTCTAGGAGGGAGCCACACCCGGAAATAATCGGTCTACCTGGTGGATTCTGCATTCTTTTATGAATTTTTGGCAAAGTATAAATGGTTGGTGTTCTGGGGTGTTTATTATTGAGATACTCGAACTCGTGTTTATTGATGAACCCTGACCCTAATCCTTGTGTAGTTATTGATTTAATTTGCTTTGTTATCTCACTTGTCGGGTCACCTTTCAAATTTTTCATAGTTCCCTTCAACTTCTAGTTGGGCAAGTATTTCATTTGTGTACTGGTCATAATTTTATACGTCAATGACAAAGGAAGATGTGGTGGGGGCATGGGTCTGTGGGGGATCCGGAGTGGATGGAGTTCATCAGGCGGATGGTATCATCAGTGGAGATTGGGTTCCAGTCATTAAGGATGTTCAAGGGGGGGTGAAGGTGTGGCAGAAGGTTGGGTGGGTTGGTCTCCGGGTTGGTTGTCGAAGCTGTTGTGGATGTCTGCGATTTTGTCGTGGAAGAACGAAGCTAGGGAGTCACAGAGGTCTTGAGAGGGAGTGATGTCGTTGGAGTTGGCAGTGGGGTTGGTGAACTCTTTGACGATGTTGAATAATTCCTTGCTGTTGTGAGCGTTGTTGTCAAGTCGGTCTTTGAAAGCGGCTTTCTTGGCAGTTCGGATCAGTTGGTGGTGTATGCGGGTGGCGTTTTTGAAGGCGTCTCTGGTACAGGTGTTTGGGTCTTTTTTCCAGGTCTTCTCAAGGGTGTGACAGAGTTTCTTGGATTTCTTAAGATCATCGTTGAACCAGGGGGCGTTTTTGTTGCCTATTTTGGTTTGACGTTTTTTCAGGGGTGCTAGGGTGTCAGCGCTGTTGGTTAGCCATTGAGTGAGGTTAATGGCTGCTTGGTTGGGGTTCGAAGAGTGGGCAGGGGGGTTTTGAAGAAGCGATGAGGAGATCTGGTCGATGGTGATTTTGTTCCAGTTTCTTCACAAAGTAGGTTGAGGGTGGATGTGGGTTGTGGTCTTATTGTAGATAAAGTGAACGCAGCTGTGGTCCGTCCATTGGAGAACTGTGGTGTGACTGAAGGAGATATGTTTGCTGGGGGTGAAGATGGGGTCTAGTGTGTGACCTGCGTAGTAAGTGGGGGTATTAACAAGTTGTTTGAGTCCGAGGTTGGCGAAATTGTACAGAAGGGCGGTGGTGTTGCTGTCGTTGCTTTTTTCCAGGTGATAATTGAGGTCTCCCAATAGAATGTAGTCCTCGGAGGGGAGGGTGTGTGGGGTGATAAAGTCAGTGATGTCTTCACTGAATTGTGCTCAGGGTCCTGGTGGCCTGTAGAGGAGGGTGCCTCTGAGTGTGGTCTTGGGGTCGGTGTGGATCTGGAAGTGAAGGTGTTCGGCGCTAGCAGGTTGACGTCTGAGCTGGTTGAGATGCGGATGGAATTTTTGTGGACGATAGCGATGCCTCCTCCTGTTTACTGATGGTTCTGCACTATTTTGAAATGCTAATAAAAAGATTTACAAAAAAAACTGTAATGACACATTCTTTAGATGGATCAAAAGGTGCCAACACACCTGTAGTCCCACTCTTTGTAAGACATATTTTAATTTTACAGAAACATACAGTCACTGGATGTTGTCATCAGTGATTTCATCAGTGATGTCACTGACCATGTCATGAATGATGTAATATGTGACATCATCAGCAGTGGATTGCGGGTGCGCGATATATAGTTATTGCAACTAACTATATATTCGAATTTCTATGGTTTTGTGCGAGTAAATTAAGGTTTTGTAAATGCTAATTCCTAACTATATATGGTCTATAACCAATGGTTTTTTCAATGAATTTTCTTGGTTTTGTAAATGCTAATCCCTAACTATATATGGTCTATAACCTATGGTTTTTTCAGTGAATTTCATTGGTTTTTTAAAAGCTAATATCTATAGCTGTAACATATATTTTTATTTTAATTCACAAATATTTTTTATATATATTTGTATTATATTTTTTTAATTCAATTTATATTATAGTTTAAATTATTTTTTCTTGTTTCGTTGCCGGTCCGCGAATCGGTAAACAATCCGTTAGTGCAAATACCACGTTAGAAAGGCACATCGTGACGCGTCCCGTAAACGCAACATATCGCGTTACTACGTAATGTCCCTTATGATGTGCTGCGTTAGCGCACCCGGAAGCGTTCTGGAACGCGAACAAAGGCGCGAAACGTAAAGCCCCGGAATCGATCCAAGGCGCGGTGCGGAACGCGGAACGTAAGCATAACAGGTCATGTGACTAGTTAATAAAACTTTTCATTGGTTGATTTTACTTTTAGTTTCCTAATGATGGAACGCTTGATCATATGACGTAAAACAAACACTTTTCATTGGTTTAGAACATTTTGTTTTCTCAAATGATGAAAGTCCCACCTTTTTTCCTCACTCCGACTTTCATTTTTATGAGAGAAAGACCTATTTTTGTTTGCTAAGACATGGCATTTCTATTAGCTGCAGCTGGTGGATGTCCACCACCTCCACCACCACCAAAGAAGAGAGGACCGACTAGCCAGGTCATCTTCGACCAGGAAGAAGAAGAAGAGGAAGACGAGGAACAGGAGCAAGGGACAAGTGGCTTTCTGAAAGAAATGCCAAGAACGTCCCGTGTGAAAGTGAATTTTAACTGGCAATTTTTTTCTTTTCCTTCTCATGAAAAGAAAGTTAATGCTAGGTACGTTACCTGCCTCATCTGCAAAAAAACACTCTCGAGAGGGACCGAAAAAAAATATAGCTTTGGTAATCATACCATGCATCGGCACATGGAGACTTGGCACCCTCTTAATTATTCCAAAGCGCAATTTCGAGATTTGGTGGAAAACCCCCGACTGGCAAAAACATCCACCAATGACTTTACAATAAGTGAGTCAGAGGCAAGGGAAACGGTTTCAAATCTGCAAAAGAACTTTGGGCAGATGAGATTGACTTGTGTACAGTGTGGAAAATTAATTTCATGCGGAGAAATGAGTATTACTTTAATAAATAGATCATTTGAAAATCATCAATGTCCAAAACGTCCTAGAAAGTAATTTTTTTTTTGTTGCTCCTGTTGAGCCCTTTGAAGTAAATCATTTTTGTTTCTCCTTCCTCAAAAAAAAACAAAAAAAATATAAAACATCAAAAATAATAAAAAAAAAGTTCTTTTCAGAACTACCTTCCCTTTTCAAAAAAAATTGCTAGAATGTTTAGCACTCTAGCATCCTCTATTTCTATTGATACGCTTCCCGGTTAGCGTTCGAGTACGCGAACCGGGAGCGAAGTAAAAAAAATATTTTTTTAAAAAAGACGAATTAATAAACAGAGAGTAATGTGAAAAGAAAGAAAAATAGAGTGAGTAACACACAGTTACTGTAGAAAGAGGACTGATAAAAGAAGTGAAAAGAGTAGTATAAATAAGTAATAGAAAAAGAAATGAAGGAAGTAGCAAAGACAGGAAACTAAGGGTTAAATAAAAGAAGCAGAGGAACTAATAAAAGTTAAATCTGATAGACATGTAACGTAAAAAGTACTAAACGCTTACCTTATAATTGTCATTACCGTACTGTATTGTCATTTTCATACTTTTTATCTGTGTAAGAAAGAACAAAAATATTTAAATTAATACAAGATGGTAAAAAAAGAGTGAGCATAAGACAAAATGAATGTTAAATGTTAAATGTGGTATACTAGTAAAGCGTACAGCTGACCCAGCAAAGAAGCTTCCCGGCACTGTATTTTGCTGGGGAACCCATCCTGGCTTTCCCTGTGAGATAAACCCTCCTGAGCATCCCCAAGGTGATGCCAGGCATCCCCGGCGCTGATGGGGCTGTTAGTTGAGATTAAGCAAGCTATTACCCAAAGTTGCTGAGTGGGACCCATGGTTGGAGTAGGCACCGAAGCAAAAGTTATCGAGTCCGCTGACCAAGGCCCAAGATCCTGCCACGTCAGGAATTGAACCCTGGTCCCAGGCCGACGTCTGCTTCTGGGTATACCGCCTCTAATCAGTGAGCCACACCAATCCATATACATATTACAAAATCACAATTCAAAGTAGAAAACTAATTAAACATATTTAATGGTTTATTTTTGCTGTTATCAGAAAAAATCAAATTTCACTGAAAACAGTGAGTTGAAGGTATTCATCATATAACAGCGGGGGAAAAAAAACACAATCAAAATGATTGTGTTTAAAAAACCCAAATAATATAAATAAGCAGAAATAGGAACTTCTCCAAAGTAACTTACTTTCTATGACGTCAAAGGATATCCTATGAACAGCTTATACTCAGTTGTGCTGTTACTATTTTCTGCCCGCCACTTTCTGAAAGATAAACTCAATTGTTTTAAGAAAACTGAGACATACAAAGCAATTTGAAACAGCACACTAAGTTACAGCAACACCTAGAATCATTGTAGTCCAATTACCTACCCTAAATTCTGACTTCAAAAATCAAGTTAAAAGGCAACATTGCTTCATACTCAATAAGTAATGTTTGCAGAAAGAATAGCCATTTTTAAAATTTTAAATAAGCTGTGTAATATCCAGATGTTGTCAAACGACCAGCATATTATGTAATAACTGCAGTTGCAAATGTTCTTCCTGAAATCGATGACTGTGTAGCAAAAACATTTTTAATTAGACTGGACAACTTATTTCCTTCTAGTTTATGTAGTTGAAATTGTAAAATGATATTTCATCCATAAGTTTTCAAAAAATAATGTGGACAGCATTGCAGACTTACATTTCCTCTACTCCTTTTTTTGATCTGCTGCTTGACTTTGCTTATAAAAACAAATAGTTTTCGCTCTGTACTACAATTATCCACAAGGCCATATATAGTAGGAGCCATTAGAACCTCTGTAAATTTCTCTAAACAAATCCTAAGCTTCCTTTCCTAAAATTTTGGTTGTAAGAACACCAGGTAAGAATTTTGAAGGTGGAAAGGCAATCTTTTTTTAAAAGTTAAAACAGAATCATTACAGAATGACCATCCGTTTCCAGATTTCAAATAAGCTGTGTAATGTCCTGAATTAGTTGAAGGACCGTTATGATATATAATTGCAGTAGTTTTAAAAGTCCTTCCTGATATTGACAACTGCGAAGCCACAAAATTATTAATTAAAGTTGTCAATTTAGTTCCATCAGGCCTACATCGTTGGAACATTAAAATGACATACTGGCCATAACTTCGTAAAATTAACGTGGACAGCATTCCAGACTTACATTGGCTGCACTCCATGTTTTGATCGGCTGCATTTACTAGCTTATTGAAGGATACTGATTTACTGTCAGGCAAAGTTAAATATATAAATCTTTCTGAGTCTACACTAGTAGTACTTGATAGCCTACAGTTCTCGCAGTCATGCTGCCATTGATAAGAAAGGCCTAATAGATAATCTACATCTACACCCTCATCTTGCAATACATCAAGCATATACATTAAAAACTCCTGACAATCCTGCTGAATATTTTCAGAGAATTCTGTTTGACCTGAACATTCGTCTAACAGAAAACGAATTTCAGACACACTTTCTACTCTCGTTTTATCAGCACTACATTTCTCTAACACAGAATTCAACAAACAGCATAAACTTTGTTCCGAATTGATCACAATCTGTTCTTTGAAAGTCTCTAGTGAAAAGAGAACATTAACAACTACATTAGCATAGCAGTTGACACCAGAACTATTTTCAAATTTAAAACCAACAACATTTTCAACAGAATTCATTTTATTCCTGCTTCCACTTTTGGGTTCATCGACGTTTGCTCTTTTTGCTACAACCTCCCTACTATTACTGATATTTATTTGTTTCCGGCCTACCACACGTTTCTCAATCAAAGGATATTGAGGCAAATGTGGCGCATACTCTCTTCTTAACCTATTGTATTCCTTAACACAATCTAGATCTGCAGAAATGTTTGTGACATCACAGTCAATCAAGTACAAACCCGATAAAGTTTTGACTCGTGACAATGCTACATAAGCCATACCCTCTTTGAATACAGAACTGCCAATATTCACTAAAGCAGTGTCTACACTTAAACCTTGCGATTTATGAATTGTCACAGCATATGCCAAGCAAACACGAAACTGCTTACGGCGAACATAAAAGTCTTTAACAAGCAAAAACCTAGCAGAGCAACGACCAATTAGCTGTACTTCCTCAATGCCATCAAATTTAATTTTTAAAAATTCAATTCCATCTCTATTTCTGTATTTCTCAAAATCAACAACATTACCCATTGATCCATTTACCAGACCTCTTTCAACATGTAAATTCCTTCTCAAAATGATTCGGCAATTTAAGCACACATTCAAAGTCTTTTCAAAACCCGCAGTTTTAGATATAGTCTTCTCTAATGAATCCAATTTTGATTTCAAATTCTCTGACAAAATAATTGTTGCTCCCATATGCACTATTTTGTCAATAGCTGCAAGTTTCACAATCTCTTGTTTTTCTAAATTCAACATTTTGTTGTTGAAGATGGAACATTCTGCAAGAGTTGGCATCAAACATATTCCAGATTTTTTCACAGTAATTTTCTGAAAAATATCCTCTGGCAAAACGTCTTCTTCTGGATATAAATTTGACAGTAAGCGTGCATGTAAAGCTTGTTTACCACGCTCAGTCACTCTCCCGATTCTAATATCTTGTAGAATATTATTGTAATCTTCGTCCTTCGCCTGACGCATATTTTCACGCAGCTCAGCAAAACTGAAGTTTAACCATATGTTAACGTTGCCAATGCTCCCTAGGCACTTCTTGGTATATTCATGTGTAAGCAGTTTAAACACTGGTTGTCCTTTCACTGGTGTCAGCTGCAGAAGATCACCAAAAACAATGATGTGTTTGCCACCGAATAACACATCATACTCTGTTTTAAGAACTTCCTGCATTCTTAAATGCACAAAAGCAAGCATGAGATTGGAAACCATGCTTACTTCGTCAATGATAAGAAGTTTCATCTTCTTCAAAACTCGAGATACTTCACAACAAGCATCTCCAGATAACTTGTGGTATTGTAATTTGTTATCATGCTCCACTGGCAGCATCAGTAACCGATGCAAAGTAATCCCTTTAATGTTATGAGCTGCCAGTCCAGTTGGAGCGGTCACAACACAAGACAGTGATGAATCAGTCCTTTTCTGCATATAACATGAAATTGCTTTAATAAGGAAACTTTTTCCAGTTCCTGCTTCTCCACTCACGTACAGTCGGACAGGCTTCAACGACGTACATGAGCACTCTTTCTTCTCATGACTTAATCCATGCTCAATTTGGTTGGTAACTTCGACATATATTTTCCTCTGCTCAACGTTAAGTTGTCTTTCCAATTCTTCTAAGTTAACCGCATCCTTCTGAGCATGTGCCATGGCTCTTTCCACTTCAATCATGGCAGTGGCAGCTTCATTTTCAATAACTGGTTCTCCTAGTGGATCCTGACTCAATGAAACAGAACTCTGACTGTCCTGAGAACTGTCTCTAGCAATCTCGGCTACAATTGTTGCTTCCTGCTCAATTTCTGCATTCAACATTTGTAGATATTTTGGAAAAACAGGACATTCTATGGACTCCTTGGCTGCATTGAAAGAGTCTTCGTAACAGAGGAAATCCCCAAGCAGTTCCTCTTCTGCACGCCAAGGCTTGAAAAGTTGCAAAAGAGCTAAATAGAAAAATTCTTTTCTTTCGGGAGATTCGCAATCCAATTTTCGATGATTTATCAATTGGCATTTTTTTTGCTTGACCAGACATCCCTCACTTCCAATTACAGCATACACACCTTTATCAATATCTTCTTTGATGTTCCTCTTGAAAACGTAATTTTGAAGAACTTCATACAGAGAAGCATTCTCCAGGTGACTGCTTCTATTTGGATAATATGTATCCAACATGTTGCTCTTCAAAATATCGGTACTGTTTGGCTCCTTCTCCGCCAAATACTCAATTTCCCGTACAGGTTTCAGAACTCGATTACGCGTTGCAGCAAGACCAAGACTCGCCCAAATGATACTCCTAGATTTGGCATAGAGACTTGCTGAAGATAACCGGTCAGAACATTCGTAAGCTCCAATTTCTCAATGAGACAACATCTTCAGACTGAAACTGTACAACTTCTTACTGAGGCTCTTTTCATGGGAAATATCCTCCCACATATCCTTCAGTTCTGTCTTTTCTTTTTTAGTGATGTAAGACGTCACATACCGAGCCACAGCCATACAGTTGTCAGCCACAAACTGTATATCCATGTTAGCATTCCACATGGGCAAAATCACTGGGTTGTAGTCGTTGATGTACTTGGACTCTTCGTTTCTTTTCAAATTGTATGTGTTTTTGGGTGATTTCCTCGTCACATTATGTCGCAGCGATGACATCAAATTGTTAACTCTTCCTTTTGATAACACCGACCATGGAAATGCAAAACGACATTTGGTGTAGTATTTGTCCTTGTTTCTGAATTTACGACGACAGTACTTTCCACAACGATGGCTTTGAAACCGTAAAACTTGTTCTCTTAGACTTTTGTCTTCATTTGTATTTGGAACAGCACATGTAGCATACTGTTCTATGAAACTCATCACTAAGTCATCCGGATCTGTTCCAAATTTGGGTGCATCTTTGATCCATAGTAGCATATGTATATGAGGAGCACCTCTTGCTTGATACTCCTTTCTCCAGAAGAAATCCAACACCTCTCCAAGAGGTGGATTTTTCTTGTTCGTGATGAAAGACATCATAGCTTCAAATCTATGATTGAAGTACCTGCAAACATTCACAGGATCCAAAGAGCACAGTTCTCCGGGTGTCTTAAATTCAATATTTTCAATGTTTCCATTTACCTCTCGTAGAAATTCAAGTAAGTCTTCCCAGCCATATTCAGCACAGCTGAGAGTGAGGAACCATGTGGGAGTTCCTAAGTTCCTCAGCATACATTTTAAGTCACCATGACGGCGGTACCAATACTCATTAGTACCACGCTGACAAGCCATGAGATTAATCAGGTGAGAATCCAAAATACTGTCTTGCACATTGACTTTATCCATAAAGTCCCTTGCCGAGATATTTCGCAGTTGTATACCACTTTTCAAGATGTGGTTCACTGCATAAGACAATCCAGAGAGATCACTTTCAAACAATAGATGAAATAAATAGGGAATGCATTGTCGAAACCTAGGATCTTCTGTATACAATCGTAAAGTCTGGTATTCTGAAGCAGGAATTTGAACAGGTCGCTCATCATAACGTCCTCCTCGACCTGTGGGAAATAACTGTGGGAAACACCGAGCTTCCAAACTTTCCTCCCAAACACTAATAGGACTCCCTTTGGCTTGTTTCATTTGAAACAACTCAATAGCATTCCCCATGACTTCCTTGGAATGCAAAGGATGAACACTATAATGTTCATATATTTCTTCCTTTTTAGAAGCTTCTACTTTCTCAATTTGACCAGGACACAAATCGCTGTCCTTTTCTTCACTTACTTCCTCTTCTGCAACACATGCATTCTTGTAGTACTTATTATTTTTTATCAAATACAATGTTGCCTTTTTAACTTTCCTAACATCCACTAAATCTTGCCAGATTTTCTTACTCTTTGTCGGAACACCATTAACTATGATAACCAGAGGTTCCTCTTCCACTTTCTCTACTCCAATTGTATTAATGTTTTTCTTCAAATCCAAAGGCAAATAAACAACCCTTCCTTTTAATCCTCTCTGTAAATCTGATGGAGGCAACTTCCCTGTCTTTGGCTCCATTCGTACAATAGCCTGGAAGGGATGGACACTTTGAATCAAAATAGATTCATAAGTATTTAAATCCTTCAATTCATAAGGAATGTCATCTAATTCCAGATTATTATAAACCGCTCTAGCAGGCATCTGGTTTTGGTTTAATTTGTTATAGCAATAAGTACACATACGTTGGTCTGCTCCCAAATCAAAACAATTTTCTACCATCAAGTATGTGGCAAAATCCTTCCATTCACTATTGTTTTCCATATCACTCTTTGCATATATATCCACTAACTTAGTCTGATTCTTATAACAAGTCCGTCGACAACACACGCAAGTGAAATTAGGCCTCTCACTTGATTTCACCATAAACGTGGAAATTTCCTTGTGAAACTTATCTGTACTGAAAATCTGTTCACTGTCTTCCACATTACCATCTTCTAGTGGTTCAATATCAACATTGTTCTCTTTACCAGCAAAATAACAGAACTCAATTTCTTGACAAATATTCTTCACATCTACTTCAGAACCATGCAAAAGAGCTTTGCTTAATTTTTTAAGCATAATTGCTGGACTCTTAGCATAATACAACATTCTAACTAATTTCCTCACTTTATTATGATGCACTGCAAGCATCCTGAAACGATGAAATACACTCTGGCATACTCTCCTAGAAAGACAAGCCAGTGAATGACCACACAAACCTGTCACTTGTCTCACTCTGCAAGGATCTAATTCATGCAACAACTTTATTTTTTGCTTTACACTTTTCCTATGAAATGTCCATATAAAATCACAAAGCAAATTGATGGAATCCTGTCGCACACTGCAAACAGAACTACACTTCCAGGTGTACACTGGTCCCTTAGGACGTCTCCCTAAAACCTCATCACTTAGCGCCTCTTCTGCATCTGCAGACACAAGTATTTCTTTTTCAACCGGATGACCATCTTTTACCTCATATGCTCGACCACTGCTGTCAACTGCATGCACCAAAACATTGTCCTGAAAATAACTCTCCTCATTAAAAAATGCCTCACTATTTGAACTAGCAAACAAAACAGGTGATGGACCGAATGTGGATCAATGTCACA
This sequence comes from Lissotriton vulgaris, assembly GCF_964263255.1. Lineage (NCBI taxonomy): Eukaryota > Metazoa > Chordata > Amphibia > Caudata > Salamandridae > Lissotriton > Lissotriton vulgaris. Next base: position 103,379 of record NW_028246302.1, on the reverse strand, counting down.
CATTCACCCCAGTCCGAAGATCTGGGCCCAAATCCATCGTTTTTTTGCACTCCACCCCACCCTGGGTTAGACAATGGCGATATGCAAATCAGCTCTGACCCTGTGCCCCATGGGAACAGTCCAGTCCGAACTACAAAAGCCATGTCCTTCCCAGAACGGAATCAAGCATCCGAGGACCGGACCGGTTTCGAGGTAACACCTCTCATCAGCCCGGCTAGCTTGACTCCAGTGGTGTGGAGTGCCTGGGACCCACGTCTGAGCATCCCCAGCGCACTTAGGGCGGAATTTGCAAACAAAACAGGTGATGGACCGAATCTGGATCAATGTCACACATTCACCCCAGTCCGAAGATCTGGGCCCAAATCCATCGTTTTTTTGCACTCCACCCCACCCTGGGTTAGACAATGGCGATATGCAAATCAGCTCTGACCCTGTGCCCCATGGGAACAGTCCAGTCCGAACTACAAAAGCCATGTCCTTCCCAGAACGGAATCAAGCATCCGAGGACCGGACCGGTTCCGAGGTAACACCTCTCATCAGCCCGGCTAGCTTGACTCCAGTGGTGTGGAGTGCCATGTCTGAGCATCCCCAGCGCACTTAGGGCGGAATTTGCAAACAAAACAGGTGATGGACCGAATGTGGATCAATGTCACACATTCACCCCAGTCCGAAGATCTGGGCCCAAATCCATCGTTTTTTTGCACTCCACCCCCCCCTGGGTTAGACAATGGCGATATGCAAATCAGCTCTGACCCTGTGCCCCATGGGAACAGTCCAGTCCGAACTACAAAAGCCATGTCCTTCCCAGAACGGAATCAAGCATCCGAGGACCGGACCGGTTTCGAGGTAACACCTCTCATCAGCCCGGCTAGCTTGACTCCAGTGGTGTGGAGTGCCTGAGACCCACGTCTGAGCATCCCCAGCGCACTTAGGGCGGAATTTGCAAAGAAAACAGGTGATGGACCGAATGTGGATCAATGTCACACATTCACCCCAGTCCGAAGATCTGGGCCCAAATCCATCGTTTTTTTGCACTCCACCCCACCCTGGGTTAGACAATGGCGATATGCAAATCAGCTCTGACCCTGTGCCCCATGGGAACAGTCCAGTCCGAACTACAAAAGCCATGTCCTTCCCAGAACGGAATCAAGCATCCGAGGACCGGACCGGTTTCGAGGTAACACCGCTCATCAGCCCGGCTAGCTTGACTCCAGTGGTGTGGAGTGCCTGGGACCCACGTCTGAGCATCCCCAGCGCACTTAGGGCGGAATTTGCAAACAAAACAGGTGATGGACCGAATGTGGATCAATGTCACACATTCACCCCAGTCCGAAGATCTGGGCCCAAATCCATCGTTTTTTTGCACTCCACCCCACCCTGGGTTAGACAATGGCGATATGCAAATCAGCTCTGACCCTGTGCCCCATGGGAACAGTCCAGTCCGAACTACAAAAGCCATGTCCTTCCCATAACGGAATCAAGCATCCGAGGACCGGACCGGTTTCGAGGTAACACCTCTCATCAGCCCGGCTAGCTTGACTCCAGTGGTGTGGAGTGCCATGTCTGAGCATCCCCAGCGCACTTAGGGCGGAATTTGCAAACAAAACAGGTGATGGACCGAATGTGGATCAATGTCACACATTCATCCCAGTCCGAAGATCTGGCCCAAATCCATCGTTTTTTTGCACTCCACCCCACCCTGGGTTAGACAATGGCGATATGCAAATCAGCTCTGACCCTGTGCCCCATGGGAACAGTCCAGTCCGAACTACAAAAGCCATGTCCTTCCCAGAACGGAATCAAGCATCCGAGGACCAGACCGGTTTCGAGGTAACACCTCTCATCAGCCCGGCTAGCTTGACTCCAGTGGTGTGGAGTGCCTGGGACCCACGTCTGAGCATCCCCAGCGCACTCAGGGAGAAAATTGGAAACAAAACAGGTGATGGACCAAATGTGGATCAATGTCACACATTCACCCCAGTCCGAAGATCTGGGCCCAAATCCATCGTTTTTTTGCACTCCACCCCACCCTGGGTTAGACAATGGCGATATGCAAATCAGCTCTGACCCTGTGCCCCATGGGAACAGTCCAGTCCGAACTACAAAAGCCATGCCCTTCCCAGAACGGAATCAAGCATCCGAGGACCAGACCGGTTTCGAGGTAACACCTCTCATCAGCCCGGCTAGCTTGACTCCAGTGGTGTGGAGTGCCTGGGACCCACGTCTGAGCATCCCCAGCGCACTTAGGGCGGAATTTGCAAACAAAACAGGTGATGGACCGAATGTGGATCAATGTCACACATTCACCCCAGTCCGAAGATGTGGGCCCAAATCCATCGTTTTTTTGCACTCCACCCCACCCTGGGTTAGACAATGGCGATATGCAAATCAGCTCTGACCCTGTGCCCCATGGGAACAGTCCAGTCCGAACTACAAAAGCCATGTCCTTCCCAGAACGGAATCAAGCATCCGAGGACCGGACCGGTTTCGAGGTAACACCTCTCATCAGCCCGGCTAGCTTGACTCCAGTGGTGTGGAGTGCCTGGGACCCACGTCTGAGCATCCCCAGCGCACTTAGGGCGGAATTTGCAAACAAAACAGGTGATGGACCGAATGTGGATCAATGTCACACATTCACCCCAGTACGAAGATCTGGGCCCAAATCCATCGTTTTTTTGCACTCCACCCCACCCTGGGTTAGACAATGGCGATATGCAAATCAGCTCTGACCCTGTGCCCCATGGGAACAGTCCAGTCCGAACTACAAAAGCCATGTCCTTCCCAGAACGGAATCAAGCATCCGAGGACCGGACCGGTTTCGAGGTAACACCTCTCATCAGCCCGGCTACCTTGACTCCAGTGGTGTGGAGTGCCTGGGACCCACGTCTGAGCATCCCCAGCGCACTTAGGGCGGGATTTGCAAACAAAACAGGTGATGGACCGAATGTGGATCAATGTCACACATTCACCCCAGTCCGAAGATCTGGGCCCAAATCCATCATTTTTTTGCACTCCACCCCACCCTGGGTTAGACAATGGCGATATGCAAATCAGCTCTGACACTGTGCCCCATGGGAACAGTCCAGTCCGAACTACAAAAGCCATGTCCTTCCCAGAACGGACTGGACTGTTCCCATGGGGCACAGGGTCAGAGCTGATTTGCATAAAGCCATTATCTAACCCAGGGTGGTGTGGAGTGCTAAAAACGATGGATTTAGGCCCAGATCCTTGTACTGGGGTGAATGTAAGACATTGATCTACATTCTGTCCATCAAATTGTTTTTTGTAATTTTCTCCCTGAGTGTACTGGGGTAGCTCAGACGTGGGTCCCAGAGCCTCCACACCACTGGAGTCAAGCTAGCCGGGCTGATGAGAGGTGTTACCTCGAAACCGGTCCGGTCCTCGGATGCTTGATTCCGGTCTGGGAAAGATATGGCTGTGTAGTTCGGACTGGACTGTTCCCATGGGGCACAGTGTCAGAGCTGATTTGCATAAAGTCATTATCTAACCCAGGGTGGTGTGGAGTGCAAAAAACGATGGATTTAGGCCCAGATCCTTGTACTGGGGTGAATGTAAGACATTGATCTACATTCTGTCCATCAAATTGTTTTTTTGTAATTTTCTCCCTGAGTGTACTGGGGTAGCTCAGACGTGGGTCCCAGAGCCTCCACACCACTGGAGTCAAGCTAGCCGGGCTGATGAGAGGTGTTACCTCGAAACCGGTCCGGTCCTCGGATGCTTGATTCCGGTCTGGGAAAGATATGGCTGTGTAGTTCGGACTGGACTGTTCCCATGGGGCACAGGGTCAGAGCTGATTTGCATAAAGCCATTATCTAACCCAGGGTGGTGTGGAGTGCAAAAAACGATGGATTTAGGCCCAGATCCTTGTACTGGGGTGAATGTAAGACATTGATCTACATTCTGTCCATCAAATTGTTTTTTGTAATTTTCTCCCTGAGTGTACTGGGGTAGCTCAGACGTGGGTCCCAGAGCCTCCACACCACTGGAGTCAAGCTAGCCGGGCTGATGAGAGGTGTTACCTCGAAACCGGTCCGGTCCTTGGATGCTTGATTCCGGTCTGGGAAAGATATGGCTGTGTAGTTCGGACTGGACTGTTCCCATGGGGCACAGGGTCAGGGCTGATTTGCATAAAGCCATTATCTAACCCAGGGTGGTGTGGAGTGCAAAAAACGATGGATTTAGGCCCAGATGCTTGTACTGGGGTGAATGTAAGACATTGATCTACATTCTGTCCATCAAATTGTTTTTTGTAATTTTCTCCCTGAGTGTACTGGGGTAGCTCAGACGTGGGTCCCAGGGCCTCCACACCACTGGAGTCAAGCTAGCCGGGCTGATGAGAGGTGTTACCTCGAAACCGGTCCGGTCCTCGGATGCTTGATTCCGGTCTGGGAAATATATGGCTGTGTAGTTCGGACTGGACTGTTCCCATGGGGCACAGGGTCAGAGCTGATTTGCATAAAGCCATTATCTAACCCAGGGTGGTGTGGAGTGCAAACAACGATGGATTTAGGCCCAGATCCTTGTACTGGGGTGAATGTAAGACATTGATCTACATTCTGTCCATCAAATTGTTTTTTGTAATTTTCTCCCTGAGTGTACTGGGGTAGCTCAGACGTGGGTCCCAGAGCCTCCACACCACTGGAGTCAAGCTAGCCGGGCTGATGAGAGGTGTTACCTCGAAACCGGTCCGGTCCTCGGATGCTTGATTCCGGTCTGGGAAAGATATGGCTGTGTAGTTCGGACTGGACTGTTCCCATGGGGCACAGGGTCAGAGCTGATTTGCATAAAGCCATTATCTAACCCAGGGTGGTGTGGAGTGCAAAAAACGATGGATTTAGGCCCAGATCCTTGTACTGGGGTGAATGTAAGACATTGATCTACATTCTGTCCATCAAATTGTTTTTTGTAATTTTCTCCCGGAGTGTACTGGGGTAGCTCAGACGTGGGTCCCAGAGCCTCCACACCACTGGAGTCAAGCTAGCCGGGCTGATGAGAGGTGTTACCTCGAAACCGGTCCGGTCCTCGGATGATTGATTCCGGTCTGGGAAAGATATGGCTGTGTAGTTCGGACTGGACTGTTCCCATGGGGCACTGGGTCAGAGCTGATTTGCATAAAGCCATTATCTAACCCAGGGTGGCGTGGAGTGCAAAAAACGATGGATTTAGGCCCAGATCCTTGTACTGGGGTGAATGTAAGACATTGATCTACATTCTGTCCATCAAATTGTTTTTTGTAATTTTCTCCCTGAGTGTACTGGGGTAGCTCAGACGTGGGTCCCAGAGCCTCCACAACACTGGAGTCAAGCTAGCCGGGCTGATGAGAGGTGTTACCTCGAAACCGGTCCTGTCCTCGGATGCTTGATTCCGGTCTGGGAAAGATATGGCTGTGTAGTTCGGACTGGACTGTTCCCATGGGGCACAGGGTCAGAGCTGATTTGCATAAAGCCATTATCTAACCCAGGGTGGTGTGGAGTGCAAAAAACGATGGATTTAGGCCCAGATCCTTGTACTGGGGTGAATGTAAGACATTGATCTACATTCTGTCCATCAAATTGTTTTTTGTAATTTTCTCCCTGAGTGTACTGGGGTAGCTCAGACGTGGGTCCCAGAGCCTCCACACCACTGGAGTCAAGCTAGCCGGGCTGATGAGAGGTGTTACCTTGAAACCGGTCCGGTCCTCGGATGCTTGATTCCGGTCTGGGAAAGATATGGCTGTGTAGTTCGGACTGGACTGTTCCCATGGGGCACAGGGTCAGAGCTGATTTGCATAAAGCCATTATCTAACCCAGGGTGGTGTGGAGTGCAAAAAACGATGGATTTAGGCCCAGATCCTTGTACTGGGGTGAATGTAAGACATTGATCTACATTCTGTCCATCAAATTGTTTTTTGTAATTTTCTCCCTGAGTGTACTGGGGTAGCTCAGACGTGGGTCCCAGAGCCTCCACACCACTGGAGTCAAGCTAGCCGGGCTGATGAGAGGTGTTACCTCAAAACCGGTCCGGTCCTCGGATGCTTGATTCCGGTCTGGGAAAGATATGGCTGTGTAGTTCGGACTGGACTGTTCCCATGGGGCACAGGGTCAGAGCTGATTTGCATAAAGCCATTATCTAACCCAGGGTGGTGTGGAGTGCAAAAAACGATGGATTTAGGCCCAGATCCTTGTACTGGGGTGAATGTAAGACATTGATCTACATTCTGTCCATCAAATTGTTTTTTGTAATTTTCTCCCTGAGTGTACTGGGGTAGCTCAGACGTGGGTCCCAGAGCCTCCACACCACTGGAGTCAAGCTAGCCGGGCTGATGAGAGGTGTTACCTCGAAACCGGTCCGGTCCTCGGATGCTTGATTCCGGTCTGGGAAAGATATGGCTGTGTAGTTCGGACTGAACTGTTCCCATGGGGCACAGGGTCAGAGCTGATTTGCATGAAGCCATTATCTAACCCAGGGTGGTGTGGAGTGCAAAAAACGATGGATTTAGGCCCAGATCCTTGTACTGGGGTGAATGTAAGACATTGATCTACATTCTGTCCATCAAATTGTTTTTTGTAATATTCTCCCTGAGTGTACTGGGGTAGCTCAGACGTGGGTCCCAGAGCCTCCACACCACTGGAGTCAAGCTAGCCGGGCTGATGAGAGGTGTTACCTCGAAACCGGTCCGGTCCTCGGATGCTTGATTCCAGTCTGGGAAAGATATGGCTGTGTAGTGCGGACTGGACTGTTGCCATGGGGCACAGGGTCAGAGCTGATTTGCATAAAGCCATTATCTAACCCAGGGTGGTGTGGAGTGCAAAAAACGATGGATTTAGGCCCAGATCCTTGTACTGGGGTGAATGTAAGACATTGATCTACATTCTGTCCATCAAATTGTTTTTTGTAATTTTCTCCCTGAGTGTACTGGGGTAGCTCAGACGTGGGTCCCAGAGCCTCCACACCACTGGAGTCAAGCTAGCCGGGCTGATGAGAGGTGTCACCTCGAAACCGGTCCGGTCCTCGGATGCTTGATTCCGGTCTGGGAAAGATATGGCTGTGTAGTTCGGACTGGACTGTTCCCATGGGGCACAGGGTCAGAGCTGATTTGCATAAAGCCATTATCTAACCCAGGGTGGTGTGGAGTGCAAAAAACGATGGATTTAGGCCCAGATCCTTGTACTGGGGTGAATGTAAGACATTGATCTACATTCTGTCCATCAAATTGTTTTTTGTAATTTTCTCCCTGAGTGTACTGGGGTAGCTCAGACGTGGGTCCCAGAGCCTCCACACCACTGGAGTCAAGCTAGCCGGGCTGATGAGAGGTGTTACCTCAAAACCGGTCCGGTCCTCGGATGCTTGATTCCGGTCTGGGAAAGATATGGCTGTGTAGTTCGGACTGGACTGTTCCCATGGGGCACAGGGTCAGAGCTGATTTGCATAAAGCCATTATCTAACCCAGGGTGGTGTGGAGTGCAAAAAACGATGGATTTAGGCCCAGATCCTTGTACTGGGGTGAATGTAAGACATTGATCTACATTCTGTCCATCAAATTGTTTTTTTGTAATTTTCTCCCTGAGTGTACTGGGGTAGCTCAGACGTGGGTCCCAGAGCCTCCACACCACTGGAGTCAAGCTAGCCGGGCTGATGAGAGGTGTTACCTCGAAACCGGTCCGGTCCTCGGATGCTTGATTCCGGTCTGGGAAAGATATGGCTGTGTAGTTCGGACTGGACTGTTCCCATGGGGCACAGGGTCAGAGCTGATTTGCATAAAGCCATTATCTAACCCAGGGTGGTGTGGAGTGCAAAAAACGATGGATTTAGGCCCAGATCCTTGTACTGGGGTGAATGTAAGACATTGATCTACATTCTGTCCATCAAATTGTTTTTTGTAATATTCTCCCTGAGTGTACTGGGGTAGCTCAGACGTGGGTCCCAGAGCCTCCACACCACTGGAGTCAAGCTAGCCGGGCTGATGAGAGGTGTTACCTCGAAACCGGTCCGGTCCTCGGATGCTTGATTCCAGTCTGGGAAAGATATGGCTGTGTAGTTCGGACTGGACTGTTGCCATGGGGCACAGGGTCAGAGCTGATTTGCATAAAGCCATTATCTAACCCAGGGTGGTGTGGAGTGCAAAAAACGATGGATTTAGGCCCAGATCCTTGTACTGGGGTGAATGTAAGACATTGATCTACATTCTGTCCATCAAATTGTTTTTTGTAATTTTCTCCCTGAGTGTACTGGGGTAGCTCAGACGTGGGTCCCAGAGCCTCCACACCACTGGAGTCAAGCTAGCCGGGCTGATGAGAGGTGTCACCTCGAAACCGGTCCGGTCCTCGGATGCTTGATTCCGGTCTGGGAAAGATATGGCTGTGTAGTTCGGACTGGACTGTTCCCATGGGGCACAGGGTCAGAGCTGATTTGCATAAAGCCATTATCTAACCCAGGGTGGTGTGGAGTGCAAAAAATGATGGAATTAGGCCCAGATCCTTGTACTGGGGTGAATGTAAGACATTGATCTACATTCTGTCCATCAAATTGTTTTTTGTAATTTTCTCCCTGAGTGTACTGGGGTAGCTCAGACGTGGGTCCCAGAGCCTCCACACCACTGGAGTCAAGCTAGCCGGGCTGATGAGAGGTGTTACCTCGAAACCGGTCCAGTCCTCGGATGCTTGATTCCGGTCTGGGAAAGATATGGCTGTGTAGTTCGGACTGGACTGTTCCCATGGGGCACAGGGTCAGAGCTGATTTGCATAAAGCCATTATCTAACCCAGGGTGGTGTGGAGTGCAAAAAACGATGGATTTAGGCCCAGATCCTTGTACTGGGGTGAATGTAAGACATTGATCTACATTCTGTCCATCAAATTGTTTTTTGTAATTTTCTCACTGAGTGTACTGGGGTAGCTCAGACGTGGGTCCCAGAGCCTCCACACCACTGGAGTCAAGCTAGCCGGGCTGATGAGAGGTGTCACCTCGAAACCGGTCCGGTCCTCGGATGCTTGATTCCGGTCTGTGAAAGATATGGCTGTGTAGTTCGGACTGGACTGTTCCCATGGGGCACAGGGTCAGAGCTGATTTGCATAAAGCCATTATCTAACCCAGGGTGGTGTGGAGTGCAAAAAACGATGGAATTAGGCCCAGATCCTTGTACTGGGGTGAATGTAAGACATTGATCTACATTCTGTCCATCAAATTGTTTTTTCTAATTTTCTCCCTGAGTGTACTGGGGTAGCTCAGACGTGGGTCCCAGAGCCTCCACACCACTGGAGTCAAGCTAGCCGGGCTGATGAGAGGTGTTACCTCGAAACCGGTCCGGTCCTCGGATGCTTGATTCCGGTCTGGGAAAGATATGGCTGTGTAGTTCGGACTGGACTGTTCCCATGGGGCACAGGGTCAGAGCTGATTTGCATAAAGCCATTATCTAACCCAGGGTGGTGTGGAGTGCAAAAAACGATGGATTTAGGCCCAGATCCTTGTACTGGGGTGAATGTAAGACATTGATCTACATTCTGTCCATCAAACAGTTTTTTGTAATTTTCTCCCTGAGTGTACTGGGGTAGCTCAGATGTGGGTCCCAGAGCCTCCACACCACTGGAGTCAAGCTAGCCGGGCTGATGAGAGGTGTTACCTCGAAACCGGTCCGGTCCTCGGATGCTTGATTCCGGTCTGGGAAAGATATGGCTGTGTAGTTCGGACTGGACTGTTCCCATGGGGCACAGGGTCAGAGCTGATTTGCATAAAGCCATTATCTAACCCAGGGTGGTGTGGAGTGCAAAAAACGATGGATTTAGGCCCAGATCCTTGTACTGGGGTGAATGTAAGACATTGATCTACATTCTGTCCATCAAATTGTTTTTTGTAATTTTCTCCCTGAGTGTACTGGGGTAGCTCAGACATGGGTCCCAGAGCCTCCACACCACTGGAGTCAAGCTAGCCGGGCTGATGAGAGGTGTTACCTCGAAACCGGTCCTGTCCTCGGATGCTTGATTCCGGTCTGGGAAAGATATGGCTGTGTAGTTCGGACTGGACTGTTCCCATGGGGCACAGGGTCAGAGCTGATTTGCATAAAGCCATTATCTAACCCAGGGTGGTGTGGAGTGCAAAAAACGATGGATTTAGGCCCAGATCCTTGTACTGGGGTGAATGTAAGACATTGATCTACATTCTGTCCATCAAATTGTTTTTTGTAATTTTCTCCCTGAGTGTACTGGGGTAGCTCAGACGTGGGTCCCAGAGCCTCCACACCACTGGAGTCAAGCTAGCCGGGCTGATGAGAGGTGTTACCTCAAAACCGGTCCGGTCCTCGGATGCTTGATTCTGGTCTGGGAAAGATATGGCTGTGTAGTTCGGACTGGACTGTTCCCATGGGGCACAGGGTCAGAGCTGATTTGCATAAAGCCATTATCTAACCCAGGGTGGTGTGGAGTGCAAAGAACGATGGATTTAGGCCCAGATCCTTGTACTGGGGTGAATGTAAGACATTGATCTACATTCTGTCCATCAAATTGTTTTTTGTAATTTTCTCCCTGAGTGTACTGGGGTAGCTCAGACGTGGGTCCCAGAGCCTCCACACCACTGGAGTCAAGCTAGCCGGGCTGATGAGAGGTGTTACCTCGAAACCGGTCCGGTCCTCGGATGCTTGATTCCGGTCTGGGAAAGATATGGCTGTGTAGTTCGGACTGGACTGTTCCCATGGGGCACAGGGTCAGAGCTGATTTGCATAAAGCCATTATCTAACCCAGGGTGGTGTGGAGTGCAAAAAACGATGGATTTAGGCCCAGATCCTTGTACTGGGGTGAATGTAAGACATTGATCTACATTCTGTCCATCAAATTGTGTTTTGTAATTTTCCCCCTGAGTGTACTGGGGTAGCTCAGACGTGGGTCCCAGAGCCTCCACACCACTGGAGTCAAGCTAGCCGGGCTGATGAGAGGTGTTAACTCGAAACCGGTCCGGTCCTCGGATGCTTGATTCCGGTCTGGGAAAGATATGGCTGTGTAGTTCGGACTGGACTGTTCCCATGGGGCACAGGGTCAGAGCTGATTTGCATAAAGCCATTATCTAACCCAGGGTGGTGTGGAGTGCAAAAAACGATGGAATTAGGCCCAGATCCTTGTACTGGGGTGAATGTAAGACATTGATCTACATTCTGTCCATCAAATTGTTTTTTGTAATTTTCTCCCTGAGTGTACTGGGGTAGCTCAGACGTGGGTCCCAGGGCCTCCACACCACTGGAGTCAAGCTAGCCGGGCTGATGAGAGGTGTTACCTCGAAACCGGTCCGGTCCTCGGATGCTTGATTCCGGTCTGGGAAAGATATGGCTGTGTAGTTCGGACTGGACTGTTCCCATGGGGCACAGGGTCAGAGCTGATTTGCATAAAGCCATTATCTAACCCAGGGTGGTGTGGAGTGCAAAAAACGATGGATTTAGGCCCAGATCCTTGTACTGGGGTGAATGTAAGACATTGATCTACATTCTGTCCATCAAATTGTTTTTTGTAATTTTCTCCCTGAGTGTACTGGGGTAGCTCAGACGTGGGTCCCAGAGCCTCCACACCACTGGAGTCAAGCTAGCCGGGCTGATGAGAGGTGTTACCTCGAAACCGGTCCGGTCCTCGGATGCTTGATTCCGGTCTGGGAAAGATATGGCTGTGTAGTTCGGACTGGACTGTTCCCATGGGGCACAGGGTCAGAGCTGATTTGCATAAAGCCATTATCTAACCCAGGGTGGTGTGGAGTGCAAAAAACGATGGATTTAGGCCCAGATCCTTGTACTGGGGTGAATGTAAGACATTGATCTACATTCTGTCCATCAAATTGTTTTTTGTAATTTTCTCCCGGAGTGTACTGGGGTAGCTCAGACGTGGGTCCCAGAGCCTCCACACCACTGGAGTCAAGCTAGCCGGGCTGATGAGAGGTGTTACCTCGAAACCGGTCCGGTCCTCGGATGCTTGATTCCAGTCTGGGAAAGATATGGCTGTGTAGTTCGGACTGGACTGTTGCCATGGGGCACAGGGTCAGAGCTGATTTGCATAAAGCCATTATCTAACCCAGGGTGGTGTGGAGTGCAAAAAACGATGGATTTAGGCCCAGATCCTTGTACTGGGGTGAATGTAAGACATTGATCTACATTCTGTCCATCAAATTGTTTTTTGTAATTTTCTCCCTGAGTGTACTGGGGTAGCTCAGACGTGGGTCCCAGAGCCTCCACACCACTGGAGTCAAGCTAGCCGGGCTGATGAGAGGTGTCACCTCGAAACCGGTCCGGTCCTCGGATGCTTGATTCCGGTCTGGGAAAGATATGGCTGTGTAGTTCGGACTGGACTGTTCCCATGGGGCACAGGGTCAGAGCTGATTTGCATAAAGCCATTATCTAACCCAGGGTGGTGTGGAGTGCAAAAAATGATGGAATTAGGCCCAGATCCTTGTACTGGGGTGAATGTAAGACATTGATCTACATTCTGTCCATCAAATTGTTTTTTGTAATTTTCTCCCTGAGTGTACTGGGGTAGCTCAGACGTGGGTCCCAGAGCCTCCACACCACTGGAGTCAAGCTAGCCGGGCTGATGAGAGGTGTTACCTCGAAACCGGTCCAGTCCTCGGATGCTTGATTCCGGTCTGGGAAAGATATGGCTGTGTAGTTCGGACTGGACTGTTCCCATGGGGCACAGGGTCAGAGCTGATTTGCATAAAGCCATTATCTAACCCAGGGTGGTGTGGAGTGCAAAAAACGATGGATTTAGGCCCAGATCCTTGTACTGGGGTGAATGTAAGACATTGATCTACATTCTGTCCATCAAATTGTTTTTTGTAATTTTCTCACTGAGTGTACTGGGGTAGCTCAGACGTGGGTCCCAGAGCCTCCACACCACTGGAGTCAAGCTAGCCGGGCTGATGAGAGGTGTCACCTCGAAACCGGTCCGGTCCTCGGATGCTTGATTCCGGTCTGTGAAAGATATGGCTGTGTAGTTCGGACTGGACTGTTCCCATGGGGCACAGGGTCAGAGCTGATTTGCATAAAGCCATTATCTAACCCAGGGTGGTGTGGAGTGCAAAAAACGATGGAATTAGGCCCAGATCCTTGTACTGGGGTGAATGTAAGACATTGATCTACATTCTGTCCATCAAATTGTTTTTTCTAATTTTCTCCCTGAGTGTACTGGGGTAGCTCAGACGTGGGTCCCAGAGCCTCCACACCACTGGAGTCAAGCTAGCCGGGCTGATGAGAGGTGTTACCTCGAAACCGGTCCGGTCCTCGGATGCTTGATTCCGGTCTGGGAAAGATATGGCTGTGTAGTTCGGACTGGACTGTTCCCATGGGGCACAGGGTCAGAGCTGATTTGCATAAAGCCATTATCTAACCCAGGGTGGTGTGGAGTGCAAAAAACGATGGATTTAGGCCCAGATCCTTGTACTGGGGTGAATGTAAGACATTGATCTACATTCTGTCCATCAAACAGTTTTTTGTAATTTTCTCCCTGAGTGTACTGGGGTAGCTCAGATGTGGGTCCCAGAGCCTCCACACCACTGGAGTCAAGCTAGCCGGGCTGATGAGAGGTGTTACCTCGAAACCGGTCCGGTCCTCGGATGCTTGATTCCGGTCTGGGAAAGATATGGCTGTGTAGTTCGGACTGGACTGTTCCCATGGGGCACAGGGTCAGAGCTGATTTGCATAAAGCCATTATCTAACCCAGGGTGGTGTGGAGTGCAAAAAACGATGGATTTAGGCCCAGATCCTTGTACTGGGGTGAATGTAAGACATTGATCTACATTCTGTCCATCAAATTGTTTTTTGTAATTTTCTCCCTGAGTGTACTGGGGTAGCTCAGACATGGGTCCCAGAGCCTCCACACCACTGGAGTCAAGCTAGCCGGGCTGATGAGAGGTGTTACCTCGAAACCGGTCCTGTCCTCGGATGCTTGATTCCGGTCTGGGAAAGATATGGCTGTGTAGTTCGGACTGGACTGTTCCCATGGGGCACAGGGTCAGAGCTGATTTGCATAAAGCCATTATCTAACCCAGGGTGGTGTGGAGTGCAAAAAACGATGGATTTAGGCCCAGATCCTTGTACTGGGGTGAATGTAAGACATTGATCTACATTCTGTCCATCAAATTGTTTTTTGTAATTTTCTCCCTGAGTGTACTGGGGTAGCTCAGACGTGGGTCCCAGAGCCTCCACACCACTGGAGTCAAGCTAGCCGGGCTGATGAGAGGTGTTACCTCAAAACCGGTCCGGTCCTCGGATGCTTGATTCTGGTCTGGGAAAGATATGGCTGTGTAGTTCGGACTGGACTGTTCCCATGGGGCACAGGGTCAGAGCTGATTTGCATAAAGCCATTATCTAACCCAGGGTGGTGTGGAGTGCAAAGAACGATGGATTTAGGCCCAGATCCTTGTACTGGGGTGAATGTAAGACATTGATCTACATTCTGTCCATCAAATTGTTTTTTGTAATTTTCTCCCTGAGTGTACTGGGGTAGCTCAGACGTGGGTCCCAGAGCCTCCACACCACTGGAGTCAAGCTAGCCGGGCTGATGAGAGGTGTTACCTCGAAACCGGTCCGGTCCTCGGATGCTTGATTCCGGTCTGGGAAAGATATGGCTGTGTAGTTCGGACTGGACTGTTCCCATGGGGCACAGGGTCAGAGCTGATTTGCATAAAGCCATTATCTAACCCAGGGTGGTGTGGAGTGCAAAAAACGATGGATTTAGGCCCAGATCCTTGTACTGGGGTGAATGTAAGACATTGATCTACATTCTGTCCATCAAATTGTGTTTTGTAATTTTCCCCCTGAGTGTACTGGGGTAGCTCAGACGTGGGTCCCAGAGCCTCCACACCACTGGAGTCAAGCTAGCCGGGCTGATGAGAGGTGTTAACTCGAAACCGGTCCGGTCCTCGGATGCTTGATTCCGGTCTGGGAAAGATATGGCTGTGTAGTTCGGACTGGACTGTTCCCATGGGGCACAGGGTCAGAGCTGATTTGCATAAAGCCATTATCTAACCCAGGGTGGTGTGGAGTGCAAAAAACGATGGAATTAGGCCCAGATCCTTGTACTGGGGTGAATGTAAGACATTGATCTACATTCTGTCCATCAAATTGTTTTTTGTAATTTTCTCCCTGAGTGTACTGGGGTAGCTCAGACGTGGGTCCCAGGGCCTCCACACCACTGGAGTCAAGCTAGCCGGGCTGATGAGAGGTGTTACCTCGAAACCGGTCCGGTCCTCGGATGCTTGATTCCGGTCTGGGAAAGATATGGCTGTGTAGTTCGGACTGGACTGTTCCCATGGGGCACAGGGTCAGAGCTGATTTGCATAAAGCCATTATCTAACCCAGGGTGGTGTGGAGTGCAAAAAACGATGGATTTAGGCCCAGATCCTTGTACTGGGGTGAATGTAAGACATTGATCTACATTCTGTCCATCAAATTGTTTTTTGTAATTTTCTCCCTGAGTGTACTGGGGTAGCTCAGACGTGGGTCCCAGAGCCTCCACACCACTGGAGTCAAGCTAGCCGGGCTGATGAGAGGTGTTACCTCGAAACCGGTCCGGTCCTCGGATGCTTGATTCCGGTCTGGGAAAGATATGGCTGTGTAGTTCGGACTGGACTGTTCCCATGGGGCACAGGGTCAGAGCTGATTTGCATAAAGCCATTATCTAACCCAGGGTGGTGTGGAGTGCAAAAAACGATGGATTTAGGCCCAGATCCTTGTACTGGGGTGAATGTAAGACATTGATCTACATTCTGTCCATCAAATTGTTTTTTGTAATTTTCTCCCGGAGTGTACTGGGGTAGCTCAGACGTGGGTCCCAGAGCCTCCACACCACTGGAGTCAAGCTAGCCGGGCTGATGAGAGGTGTTACCTCGAAACCGGTCCGGTCCTCGGATGATTGATTCCGGTCTGGGAAAGATATGGCTGTGTAGTTCGGACTGGACTGTTCCCATGGGGCACAGGGTCAGAGCTGATTTGCATAAAGCCATTATCTAACCCAGGGTGGTGTGGAGTGCAAAAAACGATGGATTTAGGCCCAGATCCTTGTACTGGGGTGAATGTAAGACATTGATCTCCATTCTGTCCATCAAATTGTTTTTTGTAATTTTCTCCCTGAGTGTACTGGGGTAGCTCAGACGTGGGTCCCAGAGCCTCCACACCACTGGAGTCAAGCTAGCCGGGCTGATGAGAGGTGTTACCTCAAAACCGGTCCGGTCCTCGGATGCTTGATTCCGGTCTGGGAAAGATATGGCTGTGTAGTTCGGACTGGACTGTTCCCATGGGGCACAGGGTCAGAGCTGATTTGCATAAAGCCATTATCTAACCCAGGGTGGTGTGGAGTGCAAAAAACGATGGATTTAGGCCCAGATCCTTGTACTGGGGTGAATGTAAGACATTGATCTACATTCTGTCCATCAAATTGTTTTTTGTAATATTCTCCCTGAGTGTACTGGGGTAGCTCAGACGTGGGTCCCAGAGCCTCCACACCACTGGAGTCAAGCTAGCCGGGCTGATGAGAGGTGTTACCTCGAAACCGGTCCGGTCCTCGGATGCTTGATTCCAGTCTGGGAAAGATATGGCTGTGTAGTTCGGACTGGACTGTTCCCATGGGGCACAGGGTCAGAGCTGATTTGCATAAAGCCATTATCTAACCCAGGGTGGTGTGGAGTGCAAAAAACGATGGATTTAGGCCCAGATCCTTGTACTGGGGTGAATGTAAGACATTGATCTACATTCTGTCCATCAAATTGTTTTTTGTAATTTTCTCCCTGAGTGTACTGGGGTAGCTCAGACGTGGGTCCCAGAGCCTCCACACCACTGGAGTCAAGCTAGCCGGGCTGATGAGAGGTGTCACCTCGAAACCAGTCCGGTCCTCGGATGCTTGATTCCGGTCTGGGAAAGATATGGCTGTGTAGTTCGGACTGGACTGTTCCCATGGGGCACAGGGTCAGAGCTGATTTGCATAAAGCCATTATCTAACCCAGGGTGGTGTGGAGTGCAAAAAACGATGGAATTAGGCCCAGATCCTTGTACTGGGGTGAATGTAAGACATTGATCTACATTCTGTCCATCAAATTGTTTTTTGTAATTTTCTCCCTGAGTGTACTGGGGTAGCTCAGACGTGGGTCCCAGAGCCTCCACACCACTGGAGTCAAGCTAGCCGGGCTAATGAGAGGTGTTACCTCGAAACCGGTCCAGTCCTCGGATGCTTGATTCCGGTCTGGGAAAGATATGGCTGCGTAGTTCGGACTGGACTGTTCCCATGGGGCACAGGGTCAGAGCTGATTTGCATAAAGCCATTATCTAACCCAGGGTGGTGTGGAGTGCAAAAAACGATGGATTTAGGCCCAGATCCTTGTACTGGGGTGAATGTAAGACATTGATCTACATTCTGTCCATCAAATTGTTTTTTGTAATTTTCTCCCTGAGTGTACTGGGGTAGCTCAGACGTGGGTCCCAGAGCCTCCACACCACTGGAGTCAAGCTAGCCGGGCTGATGAGAGGTGTCACCTCGAAACCGGTCCGGTCCTCGGATGCTTGATTCCGGTCTGGGAAAGATATGGCTGTGTAGTTCGGACTGGACTGTTCCCATGGGGCACAGGGTCAGAGCTGATTTGCATAAAGCCATTATCTAACCCAGGGTGGTGTGGAGTGCAAAAAACGATGGAATTAGGCCCAGATCCTTGTACTGGGGTGAATGTAAGACATTGATCTACATTCTATCCATCAAATTGTTTTTTGTAATTTTCTCCCTGAGTGTATTGGGGTAGCTCAGACGTGGGTCCCAGAGCCTCCACACCACTGGAGTCAAGCTAGCCGGGCTGATGAGAGGTGTTACCTCGAAACCGGTCCGGTCCTCGGATGCTTGATTCCGGTCTGGGAAAGATATGGCTGTGTAGTTCGGACTGGACTGTTCCCATGGGGCACAGGGTCAGAGCTGATTTGCATAAAGCCATTATCTAACCCAGGGTGGTGTGGAGTGCAAAAAACGATGGATTTAGGCCCAGATCCTTGTACTGGGGTGAATGTAAGACATTGATCTACATTCTGTCCATCAAATTGTTTTTTCTAATTTTCTCCCTGAGTGTACTGGGGTAGCTCAGACGTGGGTCCCAGAGCCTCCACACCACTGGAGTCAAGCTAGCCGGGCTGATGAGAGGTGTTACCTCGAAACCGGTCCGGTCCTCGGATGCTTGATTCCGGTCTGGGAAAGATATGGCTGTGTAGTTCGGACTGGACTGTTCCCATGGGGCACAGGGTCAGAGCTGATTTGCATAAAGCCATTATCTAACCCAGGGTGGTGTGGAGTGCAAAAAACGATGGATTTAGGCCCAGATCCTTGTACTGGGGTGAATGTAAGACATTGATCTACATTCTGTCCATCAAACTGTTTTTTGTAATTTTCTCCCTGAGTGTACTGGGGTAGCTCAGATGTGGGTCCCAGAGCCTCCACACCACTGGAGTCAAGCTAGCCGGGCTGATGAGAGGTGTTACCTTGAAACCGGTCCGGTCCTCGGATGCTTGATTCCGGTCTGGGAAAGATATGGCTGTGTAGTTCGGACTGGACTGTTCCCATGGGGCACAGGGTTAGAGCTGATTTGCATAAAGCCATTATCTAACCCAGGGTGGTGTGGAGTGCAAAAAACGATGGATTTAGGCCCAGATCCTTGTACTGGGGTGAATGTAAGACATTGATCTACATTCTGTCCATCAAATTGTTTTTTGTAATTTTCTCCCTGAGTGTACTGGGGTAGCTCAGACATGGGTCCCAGAGCCTCCACACCACTGGAGTCAAGCTAGCCGGGCTGATGAGAGGTGTTACCTCGAAACCGGTCCTGTCCTCGGATGCTTGATTCCGGTCTGGGAAAGATATGGCTGTGTAGTTCGGACTGGACTGTTCCCATGGGGCACAGGGTCAGAGCTGATTTGCATAAAGCCATTATCTAACCCAGGGTGGTGTGGAGTGCAAAAAACTATGGATTTAGGCCCAGATCCTTGTACTGGGGTGAATGTAAGACATTGATCTACATTCTGTCCATCAAATTTTTTTTGTAATTTTCTCCCTGAGTGTACTGGGGTAGCTCAGACGTGGGTCCCAGAGCCTCCACACCACTGGAGTCAAGCTAGCCGGGCTGATGAGAGGTGTTACCTCAAAACCGGTCCGGTCCTCGGATGCTTGATTCCGGTCTGGGAAAGATATGGCTGTGTAGTTCGGACTGGACTGTTCCCATGGGGCACAGGGTCAGAGCTGATTTGCATAAAGCCATTATCTAACCCAGGGTGGTGTGGAGTGCAAAAAACGATGGATTTAGGCCCAGATCCTTGTACTGGGGTGAATGTAAGACATTGATCTACATTTTGTCCATCAAATTGTTTTTTGTAATTTTCCCCCTGAGTGTACTGGGGTAGCTCAGACGTGGGTCCCAGAGCCTCCACACCACTGGAGTCAAGCTAGCCGGGCTGATGAGAGGTGTTACCTCGAAACCGGTCCGGTCCTCGGATGCTTGATTCCGGTCTGGGAAAGATATGGCTGTGTAGTTCGGACTGGACTGTTCCCATGGGGCACAGGGTCAGAGCTGATTTGCATAAAGCCATTATCTAACCCAGGGTGGTGTGGAGTGCAAAAAACGATGGATTTAGGCCCAGATCCTTGTACTGGGGTGAATGTAAGACATTGATCTACATTCTGTCCATCAATTTGTTTTTTGTAATTTTCTCCCTGAGTGTACTGGGGTAGCTCAGACGTGGGTCCCAGAGCCTCCACACCACTGGAGTCAAGCTAGCCGGGCTGATGAGAGGTGTTACCTCGAAACCGGTCCTGTCGTCGGATGCTTGATTCCGGTCTGGGAAAGATATGGCTGTGTAGCTCGGACTGGACTGTTCCCATGGGGCACAGGGTCAGAGCTGATTTGCATAAAGCCATTATCTAACCCAGGGTGGTGTGGAGTGCAAAAAACGATGGATTTAGGCCCAGATCCTTGTACTGGGGTGAATGTAAGACATTGATCTACATTCTGTCCATCAAATTGTTTTTTGTAATTTTCTCCCTGAGTGTACTGGGGTAGCTCAGACGTGGGTCCCAGAGCCTCCACACCACTGGAGTCAAGCTAGCCGGGCTGATGAGAGGTGTTACCTTGAAACCGGTCCGGTCCTCGGATGCTTGATTCCGGTCTGGGAAAGATATGGCTGTGTAGTTCGGACTGGACTGTTCCCATGGGGCACAGGGTCAGAGCTGATTTGCATAAAGCCATTATCTAACCCAGGGTGGTGTGGAGTGCAAAAAACGATGGATTTAGGCCCAGATCCTTGTACTGGGGTGAATGTAAGACATTGATCTACATTCTGTCCATCAAATTGTTTTTTGTAATTTTCTCCCTGAGTGTACTGGGGTAGCTCAGACGTGGGTCCCAGAGCCTCCACACCACTGGAGTCAAGCTAGCCGGGCTGATGAGAGGTGTTACCTCAAAACCGGTCCGGTCCTCGGATGCTTGATTCCGGTCTGGGAAAGATATGGCTGTGTAGTTCGGACTGGACTGTTCCCATGGGGCACAGGGTCAGAGCTGATTTGCATAAAGCCATTATCTAACCCAGGGTGGTGTGGAGTGCAAAAAACGATGGATTTAGGCCCAGATCCTTGTACTGGGGTGAATGTAAGACATTGATCTACATTCTGTCCATCAAATTGTTTTTTGTAATTTTCTCCCTGAGTGTACTGGGGTAGCTCAGACGTGGGTCCCAGAGCCTCCACACCACTGGAGTCAAGCTAGCCGGGCTGATGAGAGGTGTTACCTCGAAACCGGTCCGGTCCTCGGATGCTTGATTCCGGTCTGGGAAAGATATGGCTGTGTAGTTCGGACTGGACTGTTCCCATGGGGCACAGGGTCAGAGCTGATTTGCATAAAGCCATTATCTAACCCAGGGTGGTGTGGAGTGCAAAAAACGATGGATTTAGGCCCAGATCCTTGTACTGGGGTGAATGTAAGACATTGATCTACATTCTGTCCATCAAATTGTTTTTTGTAATTTTCTCCCTGAGTGTACTGGGGTAGCTCAGACGTGGGTCCCAGAGCCTCCACACCACTGGAGTCAAGCTAGCCGGGCTGATGAGAGGTGTCACCTCGAAACCGGTCCGGTCCTCGGATGCTTGATTCCGGTCTGGGAAAGATATGGCTGTGTAGTTCGGACTGGACTGTTCCCATGGGGCACAGGGTCAGAGCTGATTTGCATAAAGCCATTATCTAACCCAGGGTGGTGTGGAGTGCAAAAAACGATGGAATTAGGCCCAGATCCTTGTACTGGGGTGAATGTAAGACATTGATCTACATTCTGTCCATCAAATTGTTTTTTGTAATTTTCTCCCTGAGTGTACTGGGGTAGCTCAGACGTGGGTCCCAGAGCCTCCACACCACTGGAGTCAAGCTAGCCGGGCTGATGAGAGGTGTTACCTCGAAACTGGTCCGGTCCTCGGATGCTTGATTCCGGTCTGGGAAAGATATGGCTGTGTAGTTCGGACTGGACTGTTCCCATGGGGCACAGGGTCAGAGCTGATTTGCATAAAGCCATTATCTAACCCAGGGTGGTGTGGAGTGCAAAAAACGATGGATTTAGGCCCAGATCCTTGTACTGGGGTGAATGTAAGACATTGATCTACATTCTGTCCATCAAATTGTTTTTTGTAATCTTCTCCCTGAGTGTACTGGGGTAGCTCAG
Source organism: Lissotriton vulgaris (assembly GCF_964263255.1). Lineage (NCBI taxonomy): Eukaryota > Metazoa > Chordata > Amphibia > Caudata > Salamandridae > Lissotriton > Lissotriton vulgaris. The sequence goes on along the minus strand of NW_028246302.1, from coordinate 81,690 downwards.
ACGTGGGTCCCAGAGCCTCCACACCACTGGAGTCAAGCTAGCCGGGCTGATGAGAGGTGTCACCTCGAAACCGGTCCGGTCCTTGGATGCTTGATTCTGGTCTGGGAAAGATATGGCTGTGTAGTTCGGACTGGACTGTTCCCATGGGGCACAGGGTCAGAGCTGATTTGCATAAAGCCATTATCTAACCCAGGGTGGTGTGGAGTGCAAAAAACGATGGAATTAGGCCCAGATCCTTGTACTGGGGTGAATGTAAGACATTGATCTACATTCTGTCCATCAAATTGTTTTTTGTAATTTTCTCCCTGAGTGTACTGGGGTAGCTCAGACGTGGGTCCCAGAGCCTCCACACCACTGGAGTCAAGCTAGCCGGGCTGATGAGAGGTGTTACCTCGAAACCGGCCTGGTCCTCGGATGCTTGATTCCGGTCTGGGAAAGATATGGCTGTGTAGTTCGGACTGGACTGTTCCCATGGGGCACAGGGTCAGAGCTGATTTGCATAAAGCCATTATCTAACCCAGGGTGGTGTGGAGTGCAAAAAACGATGGATTTAGGCCCAGATCCTTGTACTGGGGTGAATGTAAGACATTGATCTACATTCTGTCCATCAAATTGTTTTTTCTAATTTTCTCCCTGAGTGTACTGGGGTAGCTCAGACGTGGGTCCCAGAGCCTCCACACCACTGGAGTCAAGCTAGCCGGGCTGATGAGAGGTGTGACCTCGAAACCGGTCCGGTCCTCGGATGCTTGATTCCGGTCTGGGAAAGATATGGCTGTGTAGTTCGGACTGGACTGTTCCCATGGGGCACAGGGTCAGAGCTGATTTGCATAAAGCCATTATCTAACCCAGGGTGGTGTGGAGTGCAAAAAACGATGGATTTAGGCCCAGATCCTTGTACTGGGGTGAATGTAAGACATTGATCTACATTCTGTCCATCAAATTGCTTTTTGTAATTTTCTCCCTGAGTGTACTGGGGTAGCTCAGACGTGGGTCCCAGAGCCTCCACACCACTGGAGTCAAGCTAGCCGGGCTGATGAGAGGTGTTACCTCAAAACCGGTCCGGTCCTCGGATGCTTGATTCCGGTCTGGGAAAGATATGGCTGTGTAGTTCGGACTGGACTGTTCCCATGGGGCACAGGGTCAGAGCTGATTTGCATAAAGCCATTATCTAACCCAGGGTGGTGTGGAGTGCAAAAAACGATGGATTTAGGTCCAGATCCTTGTACTGGGGTGAATGTAAGACATTGATCTACATTCTGTCCATCAAATTGTTTTTTGTAATTTTCTCCCTGAGTGTACTGGGGTAGCTCAGACGTGGGTCCCAGAGCCTCCACACCACTGGAGTCAAGCTAGCCGGGCTGATGAGAGGTGTTACCTCGAAACCGGTCCTGTCCTCGGATGCTTGATTCCGGTCTGGGAAAGATATGGCTGTGTAGTTCGGACTGGACAGTTCCCATGGGGCACAGGGTCAGAGCTGATTTGCATAAAGCCATTATCTAACCCAGGGTGGTGTGGAGTGCAAAAAACGATGGATTTAGGCCCAGATCCTTGTACTGGGGTGAATGTAAGACATTGATCTACATTCTGTCCATCAAAATGTTTTTTGTAATTTTCTCCCTGAGTGTACTGGGGTAGCTCAGACGTGGGTCCAAGAGCCTCCACACCACTGGAGTCAAGCTAGCCGGGCTGATGAGAGGTGTTACCTCAAAACCGGTCCGGTCCTCGGATGCTTGATTCCGGTCTGGGAAAGATATGGCTGTGTAGTTCGGACTGGACTGTTCCCATGGGGCACAGGGTCAGAGCTGATTTGCATAAAGCCATTATCTAACCCAGGGTGGTGTGGAGTGCAAAAAACGATGGATTTAGGCCCAGATCCTTGTACTGGGGTGAATGTAAGACATTGATCTACATTCTGTCCATCAAATTGTTTTTTGTAATTTTCTCCCTGAGTGTACTGGGGTAGCTCAGACGTGGGTCCCAGAGCCTCCACACCACTGGAGTCAAGCTAGCCGGGCTGATGAGAGGTGTTACCTCGAAACCGGTCCGGTCCTCGGATGCTTGATTCCGGTCTGGGAAAGATATGGCTTTGTAGTTTGGACTGGACTGTTCCCATGGGGCACAGGGTCAGAGCTGATTTGCATAAAGCCATTATCTAACCCAGGGTGGTGTGGAGTGCAAAAAACGATGGATTTAGGCCCAGATCCTTGTACTGGGGTGAATGTAAGACATTGATCTACATTCTGTCCATCAAATTGTGTTTTGTAATTTTCCCCCTGAGTGTACTGGGGTAGCTCAGACGTGGGTCCCAGAGCCTCCACACCACTGGAGTCAAGCTAGCCGGGCTGATGAGAGGTGTTACCTCAAAACCGGTCCGGTCCTCGGATGCTTGATTCCGGTCTGGGAAAGATATGGCTGTGTAGTTCGGACTGGACTGTTTCCATGGGGCACAGGGTCAGAGCTGATTTGCATAAAGCCATTATCTAACCCAGGGTGGTGTGGAGTGCAAAAAACGATGAATTTAGGCCCAGATCCTTGTACTGGGGTGAATGTAAGACATAGATCTACATTCTGTCCATCAAATTGTTTTTTGTAATTTTCTCCCTGAGTGTACTGGGGTAGCTCAGACGTGGGTCCCAGAGCCTCCACACCACTGGAGTCAAGCTAGCCGGGCTGATGAGAGGTGTTACCTCGAAACCGGTCCGGTCCTCGGATGCTTGATTCCGGTCTGGGAAAGATATGGCTGTGTAGTTCGGACTGGACTGTTCCCATGGGGCACAGGGTCAGAGCTGATTTGCATAAAGCCATTATCTAACCCAGGGTGGTGTGGAGTGCAAAAAACGATGGATTTAGGCCCAGATCCTTGTACTGGGGGGAATGTAAGACATTGATCTACATTCTGTCCATCAAATTGTTTTTTGTAATTTTCTCCCTGAGTGTACTGGGGTAGCTCAGACGTGGGTCCCAGAGCCTCCACACCACTGGAGTCAAGCTAGCCGGGCTGATGAGAGGTGTTACCTCGAAACCGGTCCGGTCCTCGGATGCTTGATTCCGGTCTGGGAAAGATATGGCTGTGTAGTTCGGACTGGACTGTTCCCATGGGGCACAGGGTCAGAGCTGATTTGCATGAAGCCATTATCTAACCCAGGGTGGTGTGGAGTGCAAAAAACGATGGATTTAGGCCCAGATCCTTGTACTGGGGTGAATGTAAAACATTGATCTACATTCTGTCCATCAAATTGTTTTTTGTAATTTTCTCCCTGAGTGTACTGGGGTAGCTCAGACGTGGGTCCCAGAGCCTCCACACCACTGGAGTCAAGCTAGCCGGGCTGATGAGAGGTGTTACCTCGAAACCGGTCCGGTCCTCGGATGCTTGATTCCGGTCTGGGAAAGATATGGCTGTGTAGTTCGGACTGGACTGTTCCCATGGGGAACAGGGTCAGAGCTGATTTGCATAAAGCCATTATCTAACCCAGGGTGGTGTGGAGTGCAGAAAAGATGGATTTAGGCCCAGATCCTTGTACTGGGGTGAATGTAAGACATTGATCTACATTCTGTCCATCAAATTGTTTTTTGTAATTTTCTCCCTGAGTGTACTGGGGTAGCTCAGACGTGGGTCCCAGAGCCTCCACACCACTGGAGTCAAGCTAGCCGGGCTGATGAGAGGTGTTACCTCGAAACCGGTCCGGTCCTCGGATGCTTGATTCCGGTCTGGGAAAGATATGGCTGTGTAGTTCGGACTGGACTGTTCCCATGGGGCACAGGGTCAGAGCTGATTTGCATAAAGCCATTATCTAACCCAGGGTGGTGTGGAGTGCAAAAAACGATGGATTTAGGCCCAGATCCTTGTACTGGGGTGAATGTAAGACATTGATCTACATTCTGTCCATCAAATTGTTTTTTGTAATTTTCTCCCTGAGTGTACTGGGGTAGCTCAGACGTGGGTCCCAGAGCCTCCACACCACTGGAGTCAAGCTAGCCGGGCTGATGAGAGGTGTTACCTCGAAACAGGTCCGGTCCTCGGATGCTTGATTCCGGTCTGGGAAAGATATGGCTGTGTAGTTCGGACTGGACTGTTCCCATGGGGCACAGGGTCAGAGCTGATTTGCATAAAGCCATTATCTAACCCAGGGTGGTGTGGAGTGCAAAAAACGATGTATTTAGGCCCAGATCCTTGTACTGGGGTGAATGTAAGACATTGATCTACATTCTGTCCATCAAATTGTTTTTTGTAATTTTCTCCCTGAGTGTACTGGGGTAGCTCAGACGTGGGTCCCAGAGCCTCCACACCACTGGAGTCAAGCTAGCCGGGCTGATGAGAGGTGTTACCTCGAAACCGGTCCGGTCCTTGGATGCTTGATTCCGGTCTGGGAAAGATATGGCTGTGTAGTTCGGACTGGACTGTTCCCATGGGGCACAGGGTCAGAGCTGATTTGCATAAAGCCATTATCTAACCCAGGGTGGTGTGGAGTGCAAAAAACGATGGATTTAGGCCCAGATCCTTGTACTGGGGTGAATGTAAGACACTGATCTACATTCTGTCCATCAAATTGTTTTTTGTAATTTTCTCCCTGAGTGTACTGAGGTAGCTCAGACGTGGGTCCCAGAGCCTCCACACCACTGGAGTCAAGCTAGCCGGGCTGATGAGAGGTGTTACCTCGAAACCGGTCCGGTCCTCGGATGCTTGATTCCGGTCTGGGAAAGATATGGCTGTGTAGTTCGGACTGGACTGTTCCCATGGGGCACAGGGTCAGAGCTGATTTGCATAAAGCCATTATCTAACCCAGGGTGGTGTGGAGTGCAAAAAACGATGGATTTAGGCCCAGATCCTTGTACTGGGGTGAATGTAAGACATTGATCTACATTCTGTCTATCAAATTGTTTTTTGTACTTTTCTCCCTGAGTGTACTGGGGTAGCTCAGACGTGGGTCCCAGAGCCTCCACACCACTGGAGTCAAGCTAGCCGGGCTGATGAGAGGTGTTACCTCGAAACCGGTCCTGTCCTCGGATGCTTGATTCCGGTCTGGGAAAGATATGGCTGTGTAGTTCGGACTGGACTGTTCCCATGGGGCACAGGGTCAGAGCTGATTTGCATAAAGCCATTATCTAACCCAGGGTGGTGTGGAGTGCAAAAAACGATGGATTTAGGCCCAGATCCTTGTACTGGGGTGAATGTAAGACATTGATCTACATTCTGTCCATCAAAATGTTTTTTGTAATTTTCTCCCTGAGTGTACTGGGGTAGCTCAGACGTGGGTCCCAGAGCCTCCACACCACTGGAGTCAAGCTAGCCGGGCTGATGAGAGGTGTTACCTCAAAACCGGTCCGGTCCTCGGATGCTTGATTCCGGTCTGGGAAAGATATGGCTGTGTAGTTCGGACTGGACTGTTCCCATGGGGCACAGGGTCAGAGCTGATTTGCATAAAGCCATTATCTAACCCAGGGTGGTGTGGAGTGCAAAAAACGATGGATTTAGGCCCAGATCCTTGTACTGGGGTGAATGTAAGACATTGATCTACATTCTGTCCATCAAATTGTTTTTTGTAATTTTCTCCCTGAGTGTACTGGGGTAGCTCAGACGTGGGTCCCAGAGCCTCCACACCACTGGAGTCAAGCTAGCCGGGCTGATGAGAGGTGTTACCTCGAAACCGGTCCGGTCCTCGGATGCTTGATTCCGGTCTGGGAAAGATATGGCTGTGTAGTTCGGACTGGACTGTTCCCATGGGGCACAGGGTCAGAGCTGATTTGCATAAAGCCATTATCTAACCCAGGGTGGTGTGGAGTGCAAAAAACGATGGATTTAGGCCCAGATCCTTGTACTGGGGTGAATGTAAGACATTGATCTACATTCTGTCCATCAAATTGTGTTTTGTAATTTTCCCCCTGAGTGTACTGGGGTAGCTCAGACGTGGGTCCCAGAGCCTCCACACCACTGGAGTCAAGCTAGCCGGGCTGATGAGAGGTGTTACCTCAAAACCGGTCCGGTCCTCGGATGCTTGATTCCGGTCTGGGAAAGATATGGCTGTGTAGTTCGGACTGGACTGTTTCCATGGGGCACAGGGTCAGAGCTGATTTGCATAAAGCCATTATCTAACCCAGGGTGGTGTGGAGTGCAAAAAACGATGGATTTAGGCCCAGATCCTTGTACTGGGGTGAATGTAAGACATAGATCTACATTCTGTCCATCAAATTGTTTTTTGTAATTTTCTCCCTGAGTGTACTGGGGTAGCTCAGACGTGGGTCCCAGAGCCTCCACACCACTGGAGTCAAGCTAGCCGGGCTGATGAGAGGTGTTACCTCGAAACCGGTCCGGTCCTCGGATGTTTGATTCCGGTCTGGGAAAGATATGGCTGTGTAGTTCGGACTGGACTGTTCCCATGGGGCACAGGGTCAGAGCTGACTTGCATAAAGCCATTATCTAACCCAGGGTGGTGTGGAGTGCAAAAAACGATGGATTTAGGCCCAGATCCTTGTACTGGGGTGAATGTAAGACATTGATCTACATTCTGTCCATCAAATTGTTTTTTGTAATTTTCTCCCTGAGTGTACTGGGGTAGCTCAGACGTGGGTCCCAGAGCCTCCACACCACTGGAGTCAAGCTAGCCGGGCTGATGAGAGGTGTTACCTCGAAACCGGTCCGGTCCTCGGATGCTTGATTCCGGTCTGGGAAAGATATGGCTGTGTAGTTCGGACTGGACTGTTCCCATGGGGCACAGGGTCAGAGCTGATTTGCATGAAGCCATTATCTAACCCAGGGTGGTGTGGAGTGCAAAAAACGATGGATTTAGGCCCAGATCCTTGTACTGGGGTGAATGTAAGACATTGATCTACATTCTGTCCATCAAATTGTTTTTTGTAATTTTCTCCCTGAGTGTACTGGGGTAGCTCAGACGTGGGTCCCAGAGCCTCCACACCACTGGAGTCAAGCTAGCCGGGCTGATGAGAGGTGTTACCTCGAAACCGGTCCGGTCCTCGGATGCTTGATTCCGGTCTGGGAAAGATATGGCTGTGTAGTTCGGACTGGACTGTTCCCATGGGGAACAGGGTCAGAGCTGATTTGCATAAAGCCATTATCTAACCCAGGGTGGTGTGGAGTGCAGAAAAGATGGATTTAGGCCCAGATCCTTGTACTGGGGTGAATGTAAGACATTGATCTACATTCTTTCCATCAAATTGTTTTTTGTAATTTTCTCCCTGAGTGTACTGGGGTAGCTCAGACGTGGGTCCCAGAGCCTCCACACCACTGGAGTCAAGCTAGCCGGGCTGATGAGAGGTGTTACCTCGAAACCGGTCCGGTCCTCGGATGCTTGATTCCGGTCTGGGAAAGATATGGCTGTGTAGTTCGGACTGGACTGTTCCCATGGGGCACAGGGTCAGAGCTGATTTGCATAAAGCCATTATCTAACCCAGGGTGGTGTGGAGTGCAAAAAACGATGGATTTAGGCCCAGATCCTTGTACTGGGGTGAATGTAAGACATTGATCTACATTCTGTCCATCAAATAGTTTTTTGTAATTTTCTCCCTGAGTGTACTGGGGTAGCTCAGACGTGGGTCCCAGAGCCTCCACACCACTGGAGTCAAGCTAGCCGGGCTGATGAGAGGTGTTACCTCGAAACAGGTCCGGTCCTCGGATGCTTGATTCCGGTCTGGGAAAGACATGGCTGTGTAGTTCGGACTGGACTGTTCCCATGGGGCACAGGGTCAGAGCTGATTTGCATAAAGCCATTATCTAACCCAGGGTGGTGTGGAGTGCAAAAAACGATGTATTTAGGCCCAGATCCTTGTACTGGGGTGAATGTAAGACATTGATCTACATTCTGTCCATCAAATTGTTTTTTGTAATTTTCTCCCTGAGTGTACTGGGGTAGCTCAGACGTGGGTCCCAGAGCCTCCACACCACTGGAGTCAAGCTAGCCGGGCTGATGAGAGGTGTTACCTCGAAACCGGTCCGGTCCTCGGATGCTTGATTCCAGTCTGGGAAAGATATGGCTGTGTAGTTCGGACTGGACTGTTCCCATGGGGCACAGGGTCAGAGCTGATTTGCATAAAGCCATTATCTAACCCAGGGTGGTGTGGAGTGCAAAAAACGATGGATTTAGGCCCAGATCCTTGTACTGGGGTGAATGTAAGACACTGATCTACATTCTGTCCATCAAATTGTTTTTTGTAATTTTCTCCCTGAGTGTACTGAGGTAGCTCAGACGTGGGTCCCAGAGCCTCCACACCACTGGAGTCAAGCTAGCCGGGCTGATGAGAGGTGTTACCTCGAAACCGGTCCGGTCCTCGGATGCTTGATTCCGGTCTGGGAAAGATATGGCTGTGTAGTTCGGACTGGACTGTTCCCATGGGGCACAGGGTCAGAGCTGATTTGCATAAAGCCATTATCTAACCCAGGGTGGTGTGGAGTGCAAAAAACGATGGATTTAGGCCCAGATCCTTGTACTGGGGTGAATGTAAGACATTGATCTACATTCTGTCCATCAAATTGTTTTTTGTAATTTTCTCCCTGAGTGTACTGAGGTAGCTCAGACGTGGGTCCCAGAGCCTCCACACCACTGGAGTCAAGCTAGCCGGGCTGATGAGAGGTGTTACCTCGAAACCGGTCCGGTCCTCGGATGCTTGATTCCGGTCTGGGAAAGATATGGCTGTGTAGTTCGGACTGGACTGTTCCCATGGGGCACAGGGTCAGAGCTGATTTGCATGAAGCCATTATCTAACCCAGGGTGGTGTGGAGTGCAAAAAACGATGGATTTAGGCCCAGATCCTTGTACTGGGGTGAATGTAAGACATTGATCTACATTCTGTCCATCAAATTGTTTTTTGTAATTTTCTCCCTGAGTGTACTGGGGTAGCTCAGACGTGGGTCCCAGAGCCTCCACACCACTGGAGTCAAGCTAGCCGGGCTGATGAGAGGTGTTACCTCGAAACCGGTCCGGTCCTCGGATGCTTGATTCCGGTCTGGGAAAGATATGGCTGTGTAGTTCGGACTGGACTGTTCCCATGGGGAACAGGGTCAGAGCTGATTTGCATAAAGCCATTATCTAACCCAGGGTGGTGTGGAGTGCAGAAAAGATGGATTTAGGCCCAGATCCTTGTACTGGGGTGAATGTAAGACATTGATCTACATTCTGTCCATCAAATTGTTTTTTGTAATTTTCTCCCTGAGTGTACTGGGGTAGCTCAGACGTGGGTCCCAGAGCCTCCACACCACTGGAGTCAAGCTAGCCGGGCTGATGAGAGGTGTTACCTCGAAACCGGTCCGGTCCTCGGATGCTTGATTCCGGTCTGGGAAAGATATGGCTGTGTAGTTCGGACTGGACTGTTCCCATGGGGCACAGGGTCAGAGCTGATTTGCATAAAGCCATTATCTAACCCAGGGTGGTGTGGAGTGCAAAAAACGATGGATTTAGGCCCAGATCCTTGTACTGGGGTGAATGTAAGACATTGATCTACATTCTGTCCATCAAATAGTTTTTTGTAATTTTCTCCCTGAGTGTACTGGGGTAGCTCAGACGTGGGTCCCAGAGCCTCCACACCACTGGAGTCAAGCTAGCCGGGCTGATGAGAGGTGTTACCTCGAAACAGGTCCGGTCCTCGGATGCTTGATTCCGGTCTGGGAAAGACATGGCTGTGTAGTTCGGACTGGACTGTTCCCATGGGGCACAGGGTCAGAGCTGATTTGCATAAAGCCATTATCTAACCCAGGGTGGTGTGGAGTGCAAAAAACGATGTATTTAGGCCCAGATCCTTGTACTGGGGTGAATGTAAGACATTGATCTACATTCTGTCCATCAAATTGTTTTTTGTAATTTTCTCCCTGAGTGTACTGGGGTAGCTCAGACGTGGGTCCCAGAGCCTCCACACCACTGGAGTCAAGCTAGCCGGGCTGATGAGAGGTGTTACCTCGAAACCGGTCCGGTCCTCGGATGCTTGATTCCAGTCTGGGAAAGATATGGCTGTGTAGTTCGGACTGGACTGTTCCCATGGGGCACAGGGTCAGAGCTGATTTGCATAAAGCCATTATCTAACCCAGGGTGGTGTGGAGTGCAAAAAACGATGGATTTAGGCCCAGATCCTTGTACTGGGGTGAATGTAAGACACTGATCTACATTCTGTCCATCAAATTGTTTTTTGTAATTTTCTCCCTGAGTGTACTGAGGTAGCTCAGACGTGGGTCCCAGAGCCTCCACACCACTGGAGTCAAGCTAGCCGGGCTGATGAGAGGTGTTACCTCGAAACCGGTCCGGTCCTCGGATGCTTGATTCCGGTCTGGGAAAGATATGGCTGTGTAGTTCGGACTGGACTGTTCCCATGGGGCACAGGGTCAGAGCTGATTTGCATAAAGCCATTATCTAACCCAGGGTGGTGTGGAGTGCAAAAAACGATGGATTTAGGCCCAGATCCTTGTACTGGGGTGAATGTAAGACATTGATCTACATTCTGTCCATCAAATTGTTTTTTGTAATTTTCTCCCTGAGTGTACTGAGGTAGCTCAGACGTGGGTCCCAGAGCCTCCACACCACTGGAGTCAAGCTAGCCGGGCTGATGAGAGGTGTTACCTCGAAACCGGTCCGGTCCTCGGATGCTTGATTCCGGTCTGGGAAAGATATGGCTGTGTAGTTCGGACTGGACTGTTCCCATGGGGCACAGGGTCAGACCTGATTTGTATAAAGCCATTATCTAACCCAGGGTGGTGTGGAGTGCAAAAAACGATGGATTTAGGCCCAGATCCTTGTACTGGGGTGAATGTAAGACATTGATCTACATTCTGTCCATCAAATTGTTTTTTGTAATTTTCTCCCTGAGTGTACTGGGGTAGCTCAGACGTGGGTCCCAGAGCCTCCACACCACTGGAGTCAAGCTAGCCGGGCTGATGAGAGGTGTTACCTCGAAACCGGTCCTGTCCTCGGATGCTTGATTCCGGTCTGGGAAAGATATGGCTGTGTAGTTCGGACTGGACTGTTCCCATGGGGCACAGGGTCAGAGCTGATTTGCATAAAGCCATTATCTAACCCAGGGTGGTGTGGAGTGCAAAAAACGATGGATTTAGGCCCAGATCCTTGTACTGGGGTGAATGTAAGACATTGATCTACATTCTGTCCATCAAATTGTTTTTTGTAATTTTCTCCCTGAGTGTACTGGGGTAGCTCAGACGTGGGTCCCAGAGCCTCCACACCACTGGAGTCAAGCTAGCCGGGCTGATGAGAGGTGTTACCTTGAAACCGGTCCGGTCCTCGGATGCTTGATTCCGGTCTGGGAAAGATATGGCTGTGTAGTTCGGACTGGACTGTTCCCATGGGGCACAGGGTCAGAGCTGATGTGCATAAAGCCATTATCTAACCCAGGGTGGTGTGGAGTGCAAAAAACGATGGATTTAGGCCCAGATCCTTGTACTGGGGTGAATGTAAGACATTGATCTACATTCTGTCCATCAAATTGTTTTTTGTAATTTTCTCCCTGAGTGTACTGGGGTAGCTCAGACGTGGGTCCCAGAGCCTCCACACCACTGGAGTCAAGCTAGCCGGGCTGATGAGAGGTGTTACCTCAAAACCGGTCCGGTCCTCGGATGCTTGATTCCGGTCTGGGAAAGATATGGCTGTGTAGTTCGGACTGGACTGTTCCCATGGGGCACAGGGTCAGAGCTGATTTGCATAAAGCCATTATCTAACCCAGGGTGGTGTGGAGTGCAAAAAACGATGGATTTAGGCCCAGATCCTTGTACTGGGGTGAATGTAAGACATTGATCTACATTCTGTCCATCAAAATGTTTTTTGTAATTTTCTCCCTGAGTGTACTGGGGTAGCTCAGACGTGGGTCCCAGAGCCTCCACACCACTGGAGTCAAGCTAGCCGGGCTGATGAGAGGTGTTACCTCAAAACCGGTCCGGTCCTCGGATGCTTGATTCCGGTCTGGGAAAGATATGGCTGTGTAGTTCGGACTGGACTGTTCCCATGGGGCACAGGGTCAGAGCTGATTTGCATAAAGCCATTATCTAACCCAGGGTGGTGTGGAGTGCAAAAAACGATGGATTTAGGCCCAGATCCTTGTACTGGGGTGAATGTAAGACATTGATCTACATTCTGTCCATCAAATTGTTTTTTGTAATTTTCTCCCTGAGTGTACTGGGGTAGCTCAGACGTGGGTCCCAGAGCCTCCACACCACTGGAGTCAAGCTAGACGGGCTGATGAGAGGTGTTACCTCGAAACCGGTCCGGTCCTCGGATGCTTGATTCCGGTCTGGGAAAGATATGGCTGTGTAGTTCGGACTGGACTGTTCCCATGGGGCACAGGGTCAGAGCTGATTTGCATAAAGCCATTATCTAACCCAGGGTGGTGTGGAGTGCAAAAAACGATGGATTTAGGCCCAGATCCTTGTACTGGGGTGAATGTAAGACATTGATCTACATTCTGTCCATCAAATTGTGTTTTGTAATTTTCCCCCTGAGTGTACTGGGGTAGCTCAGACGTGGGTCCCAGAGCCTCCACACCACTGGAGTCAAGCTAGCCGGGCTGATGAGAGGTGTTACCTCAAAACCGGTCCGGTCCTCGGATGCTTGATTCCGGTCTGGGAAAGATATGGCTGTGTAGTTCGGACTGGACTGTTTCCATGGGGCACAGGGTCAGAGCTGATTTGCATAAAGCCATTATCTAACCCAGGGTGGTGTGGAGTGCAAAAAACGATGGATTTAGGCCCAGATCCTTGTACTGGGGTGAATGTAAGACATAGATCTACATTCTGTCTATCAAATTGTTTTTTGTAATTTTCTCCCTGAGTGTACTGGGGTAGCTCAGACGTGGGTCCCAGAGCCTCCACACCACTGGAGTCAAGCTAGCCGGGCTGATGAGAGGTGTTACCTCGAAACCGGTCCGGTCCTCGGATGCTTGATTCCGGTCTGGGAAAGATATGGCTGTGTAGTTCGGACTGGACTGTTCCCATGGGGCACAGGGTCAGAGCTGATTTGCATAAAGCCATTATCTAACCCAGGGTGGTGTGGAGTGCAAAAAACGATGGATTTAGGCCCAGATCCTTGTACTGGGGTGAATGTAAGACATTGATCTACATTCTGTCCATCAAATTGTTTTTTGTAATTTTCTCCCTGAGTGTACTGGGGTAGCTCAGACGTGGGTCCCAGAGCCTCCACACCACTGGAGTCAAGCTAGCCGGGCTGATGAGAGGTGTTACCTCGAAACCGGTCCGGTCCTCGGATGCTTGATTCCGGTCTGGGAAAGATATGGCTGTGTAGTTCGGACTGGACTGTTCCCATGGGGAACAGGGTCAGAGCTGATTTGCATAAAGCCATTATCTAACCCAGGGTGGTGTGGAGTGCAAAAAAGATGGATTTAGGCCCAGATCCTTGTACTGGGGTGAATGTAAGACATTGATCTACATTCTGTCCATCAAATTGTTTTTTGTAATTTTCTCCCTGAGTGTACTGGGGTAGCTCAGACGTGGGTCCCAGAGTCTCCACACCACTGGAGTCAAGCTAGCCGGGCTGATGAGAGGTGTTACCTCGAAACCGGTCCGGTCCTCGGATGCTTGATTCCGGTCTGGGAAAGATATGGCTGTGTAGTTCGGACTGGACTGTTCCCATGGGGCACAGGGTCAGAGCTGATTTGCATAAAGCCATTATCTAACCCAGGGTGGTGTGGAGTGCAAAAAACGATGGATTTAGGCCCAGATCCTTGTACTGGGGTGAATGTAAGACATTGATCTACATTCTGTCCATCAAATTGTTTTTTGTAATTTTCTCCCTGAGTGTACTGGGGTAGCTCAGACGTGGGTCCCAGAGCCTCCACACCACTGGAGTCAAGCTAGCCGGGCTGATGAGAGGTGTTACCTCGAAACCGGTCCGGTCCTCGGATGCTTGATTCCAGTCTGGGAAAGATATGGCTGTGTAGTTCGGACTGGACTGTTCCCATGGGGCACAGGGTCAGAGCTGATTTGCATAAAGCCATTATCTAACCCAGGGTGGTGTGGAGTGCAAAAAACGATGGATTTAGGCCCGGATCCTTGTACTGGGGTGAATGTAAGACACTGATCTACATTCTGTCCATCAAATTGTTTTTTGTAATTTTCTCCCTGAGTGTACTGAGGTAGCTCAGACGTGGGTCCCAGAGCCTCCACACCACTGGAGTCAAGCTAGCCGGGCTGATGAGAGGTGTTACCTCGAAACCGGTCCGGTCCTCGGATGCTTGATTCCGGTCTGGGAAAGATATGGCTGTGTAGTTCGGACTGGACTGTTCCCATGGGGCACAGGGTCAGAGCTGATTTGCATAAAGCCATTATCTAACCCAGGGTGGTGTGGAGTGCAAAAAACGATGGATTTAGGCCCAGATCCTTGTACTGGGGTGAATGTAAGACATTGATCTACATTCTGTCCATCAAATTGTTTTTTGTAATTTTCTCCCTGAGTGTACTGGGGTAGCTCAGACGTGGGTCCCAGAGCCTCCACACCACTGGAGTCAAGCTAGCCGGGCTGATGAGAGGTGTTACCTCGAAACCGGTCCGGTCCTCGGATGCTTGATTCCGGTCTGGGAAAGATATGGCTGTGTAGTTCGGACTGGACTGTTCCCATGGGGCACAGGGTCAGAGCTGATTTGCATAAAGCCATTATCTAACCCAGGGTGGTGTGGAGTGCAAAAAACGATGGATTTAGGCCCAGATCCTTGTACTGGGGTGAATGTAAGACATTGATCTACATTCTGTCCATCAAATTGTTTTTTGTAATTTTCTCCCTGAGTGTACTGGGGGAGCTCAGACGTGGGTCCCAGAGCCTCCACACCACTGGAGTCAAGCTAGCCGGGCTGATGAGAGGTGTTACCTCGAAACCGGTCCTGTCCTCGGATGCTTGATTCCGGTCTGGGAAAGATATGGCTGTGTAGTTCGGACTGGACTGTTCCCATGGGGCACAGGGTCAGAGCTGATTTGCATAAAGCCATTATCTAACCCAGGGTGGTGTGGAGTGCAAAAAACGATGGATTTAGGCCCAGATCCTTGTACTGGGGTGAATGTAAGACACTGATCTACATTCTGTCCATCAAATTGTTTTTTGTAATTTTCTCCCTGAGTGTACTGGGGTAGCTCAGACGTGGGTCCCAGAGCCTCCACACCACTGGAGTCAAGCTAGCCGGGCTGATGAGAGGTGTTACCTTGAAACCGGTCCGGTCCTCGGATGCTTGATTCCGGTCTGGGAAAGATATGGCTGTGTAGTTCGGACTGGACTGTTCCCATGGGGCACAGGGTCAGAGCTGATTTGCATAAAGCCATTATCTAACCCAGGGTGGTGTGGAGTGCAAAAAACGATGGATTTAGGCCCAGATCCTTGTACTGGGGTGAATGTAAGACATTGATCTACATTCTGTCCATCAAATAGTTTTTTGTAATTTTCTCCCTGAGTGTACTGGGGTAGCTCAGACGTGGGTCCCAGAGCCTCCACACCACTGGAGTCAAGCTAGCCGGGCTGATGAGAGGTGTTACCTCGAAACCGGTCCGGTCCTCGGATGCTTGATTCCGGTCTGGGAAAGATATGGCTGTGTAGTTCGGACTGGACTGTTCCCATGGGGCACAGGGTCAGAGCTGATTTGCATAAAGCCATTATCTAACCCAGGGTGGTGTGGAGTGCAAAAAACGATGGATTTAGGCCCAGATCCTTGTACTGGGGTGAATGTAAGACATTGATCTACATTCTGTCCATCAAATTGTTTTTTGTAATTTTCTCCCTGAGTGTACTGGGGTAGCTCAGACGTGGGTCCCAGAGCCTCCACACCACTGGAGTCAAGCTAGCCGCGCTGATGAGAGGTGTCACCTCGAAACCGGTCCGGTCCTTGGATGCTTGATTCTGGGAAAGATATGGCTGTGTAGTTCGGACTGGACTGTTCCCATGGGGCACAGGGTCAGAGCTGATTTGCATAAAGCCATTATCTAACCCAGGGTGGTGTGGAGTGCAAAAAACGATGGAATTAGGCCCAGATCCTTGTACTGGGGTGAATGTAAGACATTGATCTACATTCTGTCCATCAAATTGTTTTTTGTAATTTTCTCCCTGAGTGTACTGGGGTAGCTCAGACGTGGGTCCCAGAGCCTCCACACCACTGGAGTCAAGCTAGCCGGGCTGATGAGAGGTGTCACCTCGAAACCGGTCCGGTCCTCGGATGCTTGATTCCGGTCTGGGAAAGATATGGCTGTGTAGTTCGGACTGGACTGTTCCCATGGGGCACAGGGTCAGAGCTGATTTGCATAAAGCCATTATCTAACCCAGGGTGGTGTGGAGTGCAAAAAACGATGGAATTAGGCCCAGATCCTTGTACTGGGGTGAATGTAAGACATTGATCTACATTCTGTCCATCAAATTGTTTTTTGTAATTTTCTCCCTGAGTGTACTGGGGTAGCTCAGACGTGGGTCCCAGAGCCTCCACACCACTGGAGTCAAGCTAGCCGGGCTGATGAGAGGTGTTACCTCGAAACCGGTCTGGTCCTCGGATGCTTGATTCCGGTCTGGGAAAGATATGGCTGTGTAGTTCGGACTGGACTGTTCCCATGGGGCACAGGGTCAGAGCTGATTTGCATAAAGCCATTATCTAACCCAGGGTGGTGTGGAGTGCAAAAAACGATGGATTTAGGCCCAGATCCTTGTACTGGGGTGAATGTAAGACATTGATCTACATTCTGTCCATCAAATTGTTTTGTCTAATTTTCTCCCTGAGTGTACTGGGGTAGCTCAGACGTGGGTCCCAGAGCCTCCACACCACTGGAGTCAAGCTAGCCGGGCTGATGAGAGGTGTTACCTCGAAACCGGTCCGGTCCTCGGATGCTTGATTCCGGTCTGGGAAAGATATGGCTGTGTAGTTCGGACTGGACTGTTCCCATGGGGCACAGGGTCAGAGCTGATTTGCATAAAGCCATTATCTATCCCAGGGTGGTGTGGAGTGCATAAAACGATGGATTTAGGCCCAGATCCTTGTACTGGGGTGAATGTAAGACATTGATCTACATTCTGTCCATCAAATTGTTTTTTGTAATTTTCTCCCTGAGTGTACTGGGGTAGCTCAGACGTGGGTCCCAGAGCCTCCACACCACTGGAGTCAAGCTAGCCGGGCTGATGAGAGGTGTTACCTCGAAACCGGTCCGGTCCTCGGATGCTTGATTCCGGTCTGGGAAAGATATGGCTGTGTAGTTCGGACTGGACTGTTCCCATGGGGCACAGGGTCAGAGCTGATTTGCATAAAGCAATTATCTAACCCAGGGTGGTGTGGAGTGCAAAAAACGATGGATTTAGGCCCAGATCCTTGTACTGGGGTGAATGTAAGACATTGATCTACATTCTGTCCATCAAATTGTGTTTTGTTATTTTCCCCCTGAGTGTACTGGGGTAGCTCAGACGTGGGTCCCAGAGCCTCCACACCACTGGAGTCAAGCTAGCCGGGCTGATGAGAGGTGTTACCTCAAAACCGGTCCGGTCCTCGGATGCTTGATTCCGGTCTGGGAAAGATAGGGCTGTGTAGTTCGGACTGGACTGTTTCCATGGGGCACAGGGTCAGAGCTGATTTGCATAAAGCCATTATCTAACCCAGGGTGGTGTGGAGTGCAAAAAACGATGGATTTAGGCCCAGATCCTTGTACTGGGGTGAATGTAAGACATAGATCTACATTCTGTCCATCAAATTGTTTTTTGTAATTTTCTCCCTGAGTGTACTGGGGTAGCTCAGACGTGGGTCCCAGAGCCTCCACACCACTGGAGTCAAGCTAGCCGGGCTGATGAGAGGTGTTACCTCGAAACCGGTCCGGTCCTCGGATGCTTGATTCCGGTCTGGGAAAGATATGGCTGTGTAGTTCGGACTGGACTGTTCCCATGGGGCACAGGGTCAGAGCTGATTTGCATGAAGCCATTATCTAACCCAGGGTGGTGTGGAGTGCAAAAAACGATGGATTTAGGCCCAGATCCTTGTACTGGGGTGAATGTAAGACATTGATCTACATTCTGTCCATCAAATTGTTTTTTGTAATTTTCTCCCTGAGTGTACTGGGGTAGCTCAGACGTGGGTCCCAGAGCCTCCACACCACTGGAGTCAAGCTAGCCGGGCTGATGAGAGGTGTTACCTCGAAACCGGTCCGGTCCTCGGATGCTTGATTCCGGTCTGGGAAAGATATGGCTGTGTAGTTCGGACTGGACTGTTCCCATGGGGAACAGGGTCAGAGCTGATTTGCATAAAGCCATTATCTAACCCAGGGTGGTGTGGAGTGCAAAAAAGATGGATTTAGGCCCAGATCCTTGTACTGGGGTGAATGTAAGACATTGATCTACATTCTGTCCATCAAATTGTTTTTTGTAATTTTCTCCCCGAGTGTACTGGGGTAGCTCAGACGTGGGTCCCAGAGCCTCCACACCACTGGAGTCAAGCTAGCCGGGCTGATGAGAGGTGTTACCTCGAAACCGGTCCGGTCCTCGGATGCTTGATTCCGGTCTGGGAAAGATATGGCTGTGTAGTTCGGACTGGACTGTTCCCATGGGGCACAGGGTCAGAGCTGATTTGCATAAAGCCATTATCTAACCCAGGGTGGTGTGGAGTGCAAAAAACGATGGATTTAGGCCCAGATCCTTGTACTGGGGTGAATGTAAGACATTGATCTACATTCTGTCCATCAAATTGTTTTTTGTAATTTTCTCCCTGAGTGTACTGGGGTAGCTCAGACGTGGGTCCCAGAGCCTCCACACCACTGGAGTCAAGCTAGCCGGGCTGATGAGAGGTGTTACCTCGAAACCGGTCCGGTCCTCGGATGCTTGATTCCGGTCTGGGAAAGATATGGCTGTGTAGTTCGGACTGGACTGTTCCCATGGGGCACAGGGTCAGAGCTGATTTGCATAAAGCCATTATCTAACGCAGGGTGGTGTGGAGTGCAAAAAACGATGGATTTAGGCCCAGATCCTTGTACTGGGGTGAATGTAAGACATTGATCTACATTCTGTCCATCAAATTGTTTTTTGTAATTTTCTCCCTGAGTGTACTGGGGTAGCTCAGACGTGGGTCCCAGAGCCTCCACACCACTGGAGTCAAGCTAGCCGGGCTGATGAGAGGTGTTACCTCGAAACCGGTCCGGTCCTCGGATGCTTGATTCCGGTCTGGGAAAGATATGGCTGTGTAGTTCGGACTGGACTGTTCCCATGGGGCACAGGGTCAGAGCTGATTTGCATAAAGCCATTATCTAACCCAGGGTGGTGTGGAGTGCAAAAAACGATGGATTTAGGCCCAGATCCTTGTACTGGGGTGAATGTAAGACATTGATCTACATTCTGTCCATCAAATTGTTTTTTGTAATTTTCTCCCTGAGTGTACTGGGGTAGCTCAGACGTGGGTCCCAGAGCCTCCACACCACTGGAGTCAAGCTAGCCGGGCTGATGAGAGGTGTTACCTCAAAACCGGTCCGGTCCTCGGATGCTTGATTCCGGTCTGGGAAAGATAGGGCTGTGTAGTTCGGACTGGACTGTTTCCATGGGGCACAGGGTCAGAGCTGATTTGCATAAAGCCATTATCTAACCCAGGGTGGTGTGGAGTGCAAAAAACGATGGATTTAGGCCCAGATCCTTGTACTGGGGTGAATGTAAGACATTGATCTACATTCTGTCCATCAAATTGTTTTTTGTAATTTTCTCCCTGAGTGTACTGGGGTAGCTCAGACGTGGGTCCCAGAGCCTCCACACTACTGGAGTCAAGCTAGCCGGGCTGATGAGAGGTGTTACCTCGAAACCGGTCCGGTCCTCGGATGCTTGATTCCGGTCTGGGAAAGATATGGCTGTGTAGTTCGGACTGGACTGTTCCCATGGGGCACAGGGTCAGAGCTGATTTGCATGAAGCCATTATCTAACCCAGGGTGGTGTGGAGTGCAAAAAACGATGGATTTAGGCCCAGATCCTTGTACTGGGGTGAATGTAAGACATTGATCTACATTCTGTCCATCAAATTGTTTTTTGTAATTTTCTCCCTGAGTGTACTGGGGTAGCTCAGACGTGGGTCCCAGAGCCTCCACACCACTGGAGTCAAGCTAGCCGGGCTGATGAGAGGTGTTACCTCGAAACCGGTCCTGTCCTCGGATGCTTGATTCCGGTCTGGGAAAGATATGGCTGTGTAGTTCGGACTGGACTGTTCCCATGGGGCACAGGGTCAGAGCTGATTTGCATAAAGCCATTATCTAACCCAGGGTGGTGTGGAGTGCAAAAAACGATGGATTTAGGCCCAGATCCTTGTACTGGGGTGAATGTAAGACATTGATCTACATTCTGTCCATCAAATTGTTTTTTGTAATTTTCTCCCTGAGTGTACTGGGGTAGCTCAGACGTGGGTCCCAGAGCCTCCACACCACTGGAGTCAAGCTAGCCGGGCTGATGAGAGGTGTTACCTTGAAACCGGTCCGGTCCTCGGATGCTTGATTCCGGTCTGGGAAAGATATGGCTGTGTAGTTCGGACTGGACTGTTCCCATGGGGCACAGGGTCAGAGCTGATGTGCATAAAGCCATTATCTAACCCAGGGTGGTGTGGAGTGCAAAAAACGATGGATTTAGGCCCAGATCCTTGTACTGGGGTGAATGTAAGACATTGATCTACATTCTGTCCATCAAATTGTTTTTTGTAATTTTCTCCCTGAGTGTACTGGGGTAGCTCAGACGTGGGTCCCAGAGCCTCCACACCACTGGAGTCAAGCTAGCCGGGCTGATGAGAGGTGTTACCTCAAAACCGGTCCGGTCCTCGGATGCTTGATTCCGGTCTGGGAAAGATATGGCTGTGTAGTTCGGACTGGACTGTTCCCATGGGGCACAGGGTCAGAGCTGATTTGCATAAAGCCATTATCTAACCCAGGGTGGTGTGGAGTGCAAAAAACGATGGATTTAGGCCCAGATCCTTGTACTGGGGTGAATGTAAGACATTGATCTACATTCTGTCCATCAAAATGTTTTTTGTAATTTTCTCCCTGAGTGTACTGGGGTAGCTCAGACGTGGGTCCCAGAGCCTCCACACCACTGGAGTCAAGCTAGCCGGGCTGATGAGAGGTGTTACCTCAAAACCGGTCCGGTCCTCGGATGCTTGATTCCGGTCTGGGAAAGATATGGCTGTGTAGTTCGGACTGGACTGTTCCCATGGGTCACAGGGTCAGAGCTGATTTGCATAAAGCCATTATCTAACCCAGGGTGGTGTGGAGTGCAAAAAACGATGGATTTAGGCCCAGATCCTTGTACTGGGGTGAATGTAAGACATTGATCTACATTCTGTCCATCAAATTGTTTTTTGTAATTTTCTCCCTGAGTGTACTGGGGTAGCTCAGACGTGGGTCCCAGAGCCTCCACACCACTGGAGTCAAGCTAGACGGGCTGATGAGAGGTGTTACCTCGAAACCGGTCCGGTCCTCGGATGCTTGATTCCGGTCTGGGAAAGATATGGCTGTGTAGTTCGGACTGGACTGTTCCCATGGGGCACAGGGTCAGAGCTGATTTGCATAAAGCCATTATCTAACCCAGGGTGGTGTGGAGTGCAAAAAACGATGGATTTAGGCCCAGATCCTTGTACTGGGGTGAATGTAAGACATTGATCTACATTCTGTCCATCAAATTGTGTTTTGTAATTTTCCCCCTGAGTGTACTGGGGTAGCTCAGACGTGGGTCCCAGAGCCTCCACACCACTGGAGTCAAGCTAGCCGGGCTCATGAGAGGTGTTACCTCAAAACCGGTCCGGTCCTCGGATGCTTGATTCCAGTCTGGGAAAGATATGGCTGTGTAGTTCGGACTGGACTGTTTCCATGGGGCACAGGGTCAGAGCTGATTTGCATAAAGCCATTATCTAACCCAGGGTGGTGTGGAGTGCAAAAAACGATGGATTTAGGCCCAGATCCTTGTACTGGGGTGAATATAAGACATAGATCTACATTCTGTCTATCAAATTGTTTTTTGTAATTTTCTCCCTGAGTGTACTGGGGTAGCTCAGACGTGGGTCCCAGAGCCTCCACACCACTGGAGTCAAGCTAGCCGGGCTGATGAGAGGTGTTACCTCGAAACCGGTCCGGTCCTCGGATGCTTGATTCCGGTCTGGGAAAGATATGGCTGTGTAGTTCGGACTGGACTGTTCCCATGGGGCACAGGGTCAGAGCTGATTTGCATAAAGCCATTATCTAACCCAGGGTGGTGTGGAGTGCAAAAAACGATGGATTTAGGCCCAGATCCTTGTACTGGGGTGAATGTAAGACATTGATCTACATTCTGTCCATCAAATTGTTTTTTGTAATTTTCTCCCTGAGTGTACTGGGGTAGCTCAGACGTGGGTCCCAGAGCCTCCACACCACTGGAGTCAAGCTAGCCGGGCTGATGAGAGGTGTTACCTCGAAACCGGTCCGGTCCTCGGATGCTTGATTCCGGTCTGGGAAAGATATGGCTGTGTAGTTCGGACTGGACTGTTCCCATGGGGCACAGGGTCAGAGCTGATTTGCATGAAGCCATTATCTAACCCAGGGTGGTGTGGAGTGCAAAAAACGATGGATTTAGGCCCAGATCCTTGTACTGGGGTGAATGTAAGACATTGATCTACATTCTGTCCATCAAATTGTTTTTTGTAATTTTCTCCCTGAGTGTACTGGGGTAGCTCAGACGTGGGTCCCAGAGCCTCCACACCACTGGAGTCAAGCTAGCCGGGCTGATGAGAGGTGTTACCTCGAAACCGGTCCGGTCCTCGGATGCTTGATTCCGGTCTGGGAAAGATATGGCTGTGTAGTTCGGACTGGACTGTTCCCATGGGGAACAGGGTCAGAGCTGATTTGCATAAAGCCATTATCTAACCCAGGGTGGTGTGGAGTGCAAAAAAGATGGATTTAGGCCCAGATCCTTGTACTGGGGTGAATGTAAGACATTGATCTACATTCTGTCCATCAAATTGTTTTTTGTAATTTTCTCCCTGAGTGTACTGGGGTAGCTCAGACGTGGGTCCCAGAGTCTCCACACCACTGGAGTCAAGCTAGCCGGGCTGATGAGAGGTGTTACCTCGAAACCGGTCCGGTCCTCGGATGCTTGATTCCGGTCTGGGAAAGATATGGCTGTGTAGTTCGGACTGGACTGTTCCCATGGGGCACAGGGTCAGAGCTGATTTGCATAAAGCCATTATCTAACCCAGGGTGGTGTGGAGTGCAAAAAACGATGGATTTAGGCCCAGATCCTTGTACTGGGGTGAATGTAAGACATTGATCTACATTCTGTCCATCAAATTGTTTTTTGTAATTTTCTCCCTGAGTGTACTGGGGTAGCTCAGACGTGGGTCCCAGAGCCTCCACACCACTGGAGTCAAGCTAGCCGGGCTGATGAGAGGTGTTACCTCGAAACCGGTCCGGTCCTCGGATGCTTGATTCCAGTCTGGGAAAGATATGGCTGTGTAGTTCGGACTGGACTGTTCCCATGGGGCACAGGGTCAGAGCTGATTTGCATAAAGCCATTATCTAACCCAGGGTGGTGTGGAGTGCAAAAAACGATGGATTTAGGCCCAGATCCTTGTACTGGGGTGAATGTAAGACACTGATCTACATTCTGTCCATCAAATTGTTTTTTGTAATTTTCTCCCTGAGTGTACTGAGGTAGCTCAGACGTGGGTCCCAGAGCCTCCACACCACTGGAGTCAAGCTAGCCGGGCTGATGAGAGGTGTTACCTCGAAACCGGTCCGGTCCTCGGATGCTTGATTCCGGTCTGGGAAAGATATGGCTGTGTAGTTCGGACTGGACTGTTCCCATGGGGCACAGGGTCAGAGCTGATTTGCATAAAGCCATTATCTAACCCAGGGTGGTGTGGAGTGCAAAAAACGATGGATTTAGGCCCAGATCCTTGTACTGGGGTGAATGTAAGACATTGATCTACATTCTGTCCATCAAATTGTTTTTTGTAATTTTCTCCCTGAGTGTACTGGGGTAGCTCAGACGTGGGTCCCAGAGCCTCCACACCACTGGAGTCAAGCTAGCCGGGCTGATGAGAGGTGTTACCTCGAAACCGGTCCGGTCCTCGGATGCTTGATTCCGGTCTGGGAAAGATATGGCTGTGTAGTTCGGACTGGACTGTTCCCATGGGGCACAGGGTCAGAGCTGATTTGCATAAAGCCATTATCTAACCCAGGGTGGTGTGGAGTGCAAAAAACGATGGATTTAGGCCCAGATCCTTGTACTGGGGTGAATGTAAGACATTGATCTACATTCTGTCCATCAAATTGTTTTTTGTAATTTTCTCCCTGAGTGTACTGGGGGAGCTCAGACGTGGGTCCCAGAGCCTCCACACCACTGGAGTCAAGCTAGCCGGGCTGATGAGAGGTGTTACCTCGAAACCGGTCCTGTCCTCGGATGCTTGATTCCGGTCTGGGAAAGATATGGCTGTGTAGTTCGGACTGGACTGTTCCCATGGGGCACAGGGTCAGAGCTGATTTGCATAAAGCCATTATCTAACCCAGGGTGGTGTGGAGTGCAAAAAACGATGGATTTAGGCCCAGATCCTTGTACTGGGGTGAATGTAAGACATTGATCTACATTCTGTCCATCAAATTGTTTTTTGTAATTTTCTCCCTGAGTGTACTGGGGTAGCTCAGACGTGGGTCCCAGAGCCTCCACACCACTGGAGTCAAGCTAGCCGGGCTGATGAGAGGTGTTACCTTGAAACCGGTCCGGTCCTCGGATGCTTGATTCCGGTCTGGGAAAGATATGGCTGTGTAGTTCGGACTGGACTGTTCCCATGGGGCACAGGGTCAGAGCTGATTTGCATAAAGCCATTATCTAACCCAGGGTGGTGTGGAGTGCAAAAAACGATGGATTTAGGCCCAGATCCTTGTACTGGGGTGAATGTAAGACATTGATCTACATTCTGTCCATCAAATTGTTTTTTGTAATTTTCTCCCTGAGTGTACTGGGGTAGCTCAGACGTGGGTCCCAGAGCCTCCACACCACTGGAGTCAAGCTAGCCGGGCTGATGAGAGGTGTTACCTCGAAACCGGTCCGGTCCTCGGATGCTTGATTCCGGTCTGGGAAAGATATGGCTGTGTAGTTCGGACTGGACTGTTCCCATGGGGCACAGGGTCAGAGCTGATTTGCATAAAGCCATTATCTAACGCAGGGTGGTGTGGAGTGCAAAAAACGATGGATTTAGGCCCAGATCCTTGTACTGGGGTGAATGTAAGACATTGATCTACATTCTGTCCATCAAATTGTTTTTTGTAATTTTCTCCCTGAGTGTACTGGGGTAGCTCAGACGTGGGTCCCAGAGCCTCCACACCACTGGAGTCAAGCTAGCCGGGCTGATGAGAGGTGTTACCTCGAAACCGGTCCGGTCCTCGGATGCTTGATTCCGGTCTGGGAAAGATATGGCTGTGTAGTTCGGACTGGACTGTTCCCATGGGGCACAGGGTCAGAGCTGATTTGCATAAAGCCATTATCTAACCCAGGGTGGTGTGGAGTGCAAAAAACGATGGATTTAGGCCCAGATCCTTGTACTGGGGTGAATGTAAGACATTGATCTACATTCTGTCCATCAAATTGTTTTTTGTAATTTTCTCCCTGAGTGTACTGGGGTAGCTCAGACGTGGGTCCCAGAGCCTCCACACCACTGGAGTCAAGCTAGCCGGGCTGATGAGAGGTGTCACCTCGAAACCGGTCCGGTCCTCGGATGCTTGATTCCGGTCTGGGAAAGATATGGCTGTGTAGTTCGGACTGGACTGTTCCCATGGGGCACAGGGTCAGAGCTGATTTGCATAAAGCCATTATCTAACCCAGGGTGGTGTGGAGTGCAAAAAACGATGGAATTAGGCCCAGATCCTTGTACTGGGGTGAATGTAAGACATTGATCTACATTCTGTCCATCAAATTGTTTTTTGTAATTTTCTCCCTGAGTGTACTGGGGTAGCTCAGACGTGGGTCCCAGAGCCTCCACACCACTGGAGTCAAGCTAGCCGGGCTGATGAGAGGTGTCACCTCGAAACCGGTCCGGTCCTCGGATGCTTGATTCCGGTCTGGGAAAGATATGGCTGTGTAGTTCGGACTGGACTGTTCCCATGGGGCACAGGGTCAGAGCTGATTTGCATAAAGCCATTATCTAACCCAGGGTGGTGTGGAGTGCAAAAAACGATGGAATTAGGCCCAGATCCTTGTACTGGGGTGAATGTAAGACATTGATCTACATTCTGTCCATCAAATTGTTTTTTGTAATTTTCTCCCTGAGTGTACTGGGGTAGCTCAGACGTGGGTCCCAGAGCCTCCACACCACTGGAGTCAAGCTAGCCGGGCTGATGAGAGGTGTTACCTCGAAACCGGTCTGGTCCTCGGATGCTTGATTCCGGTCTGGGAAAGATATGGCTGTGTAGTTCGGACTGGACTGTTCCCATGGGGCACAGGGTCAGAGCTGATTTGCATAAAGCCATTATCTAACCCAGGGTGGTGTGGAGTGCAAAAAACGATGGATTTAGGCCCAGATCCTTGTACTGGGGTGAATGTAAGACATTGATCTACATTCTGTCCATCAAATTGTTTTGTCTAATTTTCTCCCTGAGTGTACTGGGGTAGCTCAGACGTGGGTCCCAGAGCCTCCACACCACTGGAGTCAAGCTAGCCGGGCTGATGAGCGGTGTTACCTCGAAACCGGTCCGGTCCTCGGATGCTTGATTCCGGTCTGGGAAAGATATGGCTGTGTAGTTCGGACTGGACTGTTCCCATGGGGCACAGGGTCAGAGCTGATTTGCATAAAGCCATTATCTATCCCAGGGTGGTGTGGAGTGCATAAAACGATGGATTTAGGCCCAGATCCTTGTACTGGGGTGAATGTAAGACATTGATCTACATTCTGTCCATCAAATTGTTTTTTGTAATTTTCTCCCTGAGTGTACTGGGGTAGCTCAGACGTGGGTCCCAGAGCCTCCACACCACTGGAGTCAAGCTAGCCGGGCTGATGAGAGGTGTTACCTCGAAACCGGTCCGGTCCTCGGATGCTTGATTCCGGTCTGGGAAAGATATGGCTGTGTAGTTCGGACTGGACTGTTCCCATGGGGCACAGGGTCAGAGCTGATTTGCATAAAGCCATTATCTAACCCAGGGTGGTGTGGAGTGCAAAAAACGATGGATTTAGGCCCAGATCCTTGTACTGGGGTGAATGTAAGACATTGATCTACATTCTGTCCATCAAATTGTGTTTTGTTATTTTCCCCCTGAGTGTACTGGGGTAGCTCAGACGTGGGTCCCAGAGCCTCCACACCACTGGAGTCAAGCTAGCCGGGCTGATGAGAGGTGTTACCTCAAAACCGGTCCGGTCCTCGGATGCTTGATTCCGGTCTGGGAAAGATAGGGCTGTGTAGTTCGGACTGGACTGTTTCCATGGGGCACAGGGTCAGAGCTGATTTGCATAAAGCCATCATCTAACCCAGGGTGGTGTGGAGTGCAAAAAACGATGGATTTAGGCCCAGATCCTTGTACTGGGGTGAATGTAAGACATAGATCTACATTCTGTCCATCAAATTGTTTTTTGTAATTTTCTCCCTGAGTGTACTGGGGTAGCTCAGACGTGGGTCCCAGAGCCTCCACACCACTGGAGTCAAGCTAGCCGGGCTGATGAGAGGTGTTACCTTGAAACCGGTCCGGTCCTCGGATGCTTGATTCCGGTCTGGGAAAGATATGGCTGTGTAGTTCGGACTGGACTGTTCCCATGGGGCACAGGGTCAGAGCTGATTTGCATGAAGCCATTATCTAACCCAGGGTGGTGTGGAGTGCAAAAAACGATGGATTTAGGCCCAGATCCTTGTACTGGGGTGAATGTAAGACATTGATCTACATTCTGTCCATCAAATTGTTTTTTGTAATTTTCTCCCTGAGTGTACTGGGGTAGCTCAGACGTGGGTCCCAGAGCCTCCACACCACTGGAGTCAAGCTAGCCGGGCTGATGAGAGGTGTTACCTCGAAACCGGTCCGGTCCTCGGATGCTTGATTCCGGTCTGGGAAAGATATGGCTGTGTAGTTCGGACTGGACTGTTCCCATGGGGAACAGGGTCAGAGCTGATTTGCATAAAGCCATTATCTAACCCAGGGTGGTGTGGAGTGCAAAAAAGATGGATTTAGGCCCAGATCCTTGTACTGGGGTGAATGTAAGACATTGATCTACATTCTGTCCATCAAATTGTTTTTTGTAATTTTCTCCCTGAGTGTACTGGGGTAGCTCAGACGTGGGTCCCAGAGCCTCCACACCACTGGAGTCAAGCTAGCC
This sequence comes from Lissotriton vulgaris, assembly GCF_964263255.1. Taxonomy (NCBI): domain Eukaryota; kingdom Metazoa; phylum Chordata; class Amphibia; order Caudata; family Salamandridae; genus Lissotriton; species Lissotriton vulgaris. Next base: position 53,451 of record NW_028246302.1, on the reverse strand, counting down.
GGGCTGATGAGAGGTGTTACCTCGAAACCGGTCCGGTCCTCGGATGCTTGATTCCGGTCTGGGAAAGATATGGCTGTGTAGTTCGGACTGGACTGTTCCCATGGGGCACAGGGTCAGAGCTGATTTGCATAAAGCCATTATCTAACCCAGGGTGGTGTGGAGTACAAAAAACGATGGATTTAGGCCCAGATCCTTGTACTGGGGTGAATGTAAGACATTGATCTACATTCTGTCCATCAAATTGTTTTTTGTAATTTTCTCCCTGAGTGTACTGGGGTAGCTCAGACGTGGGTCCCAGAGCCTCCACACCACTGGAGTCAAGCTAGCCGGGCTGATGAGAGGTGTTACCTCGAAACCGGTCCGGTCCTCGGATGCTTGATTCCGGTCTGGGAAAGATATGGCTGTGTAGTTCGGACTGGACTGTTCCCATGGGGCACAGGGTCAGAGCTGATTTGCATAAAGCCATTATCTAACGCAGGGTGGTGTGGAGTGCAAAAAACGATGGATTTAGGCCCAGATCCTTGTACTGGGGTGAATGTAAGACATTGATCTACATTCTGTCCATCAAATTGTTTTTTGTAATTTTCTCCCTGAGTGTACTGGGGTAGCTCAGACGTGGGTCCCAGAGCCTCCACACCACTGGAGTCAAGCTAGCCGGGCTGATGAGAGGTGTTACCTCGAAACCGGTCTGGTCCTCGGATGCTTGATTCCGGTCTGGGAAAGATATGGCTGTGTAGTTCGGACTGGACTGTTCCCATGGGGCACAGGGTCAGAGCTGATTTGCATAAAGCCATTATCTAACCCAGGGTGGTGTGGAGTGCAAAAAACGATGGATTTAGGCCCAGATCCTTGTACTGGGGTGAATGTAAGACATTGATCTACATTCTGTCCATCAAATTGTTTTTTGTAATTTTCTCCCTGAGTGTACTGGGGTAGCTCAGACGTGGGTCCCAGAGCCTCCACACCACTGGAGTCAAGCTAGCCGGGCTGATGAGAGGTGTTACCTCAAAACCGGTCCGGTCCTCGGATGCTTGATTCCGGTCTGGGAAAGATAGGGCTGTGTAGTTCGGACTGGACTGTTTCCATGGGGCACAGGGTCAGAGCTGATTTGCATAAAGCCATTATCTAACCCAGGGTGGTGTGGAGTGCAAAAAACGATGGATTTAGGCCCAGATCCTTGTACTGGGGTGAATGTAAGACATTCATCTACATTCTGTCCATCAAATTGTTTTTTGTAATTTTCTCCCTGAGTGTACTGGGGTAGCTCAGACGTGGGTCCCAGAGCCTCCACACCACTGGAGTCAAGCTAGCCGGGCTGATGAGAGGTGTTACCTCGAAACCGGTCCGGTCCTCGGATGCTTGATTCCGGTCTGGGAAAGATATGGCTGTGTAGTTCGGACTGGACTGTTCCCATGGGGCACAGGGTCAGAGCTGATTTGCATGAAGCCATTATCTAACCCAGGGTGGTGTGGAGTGCAAAAAACGATGGATTTAGGCCCAGATCCTTGTACTGGGGTGAATGTAAGACATTGATCTACATTCTGTCCATCAAATTGTTTTTTGTAATTTTCTCCCTGAGTGTACTGGGGTAGCTCAGACGTGGGTCCCAGAGCCTCCACACCACTGGAGTCAAGCTAGCCGGGCTGATGAGAGGTGTTACCTCGAAACCGGTCCGGTCCTCGGATGCTTGATTCCGGTCTGGGAAAGATATGGCTGTGTAGTTCGGACTGGACTGTTCCCATGGGGAACAGGGTCAGAGCTGATTTGCATAAAGCCATTATCTAACCCAGGGTGGTGTGGAGTGCAAAAAAGATGGATTTAGGCCCAGATCCTTGTACTGGGGTGAATGTAAGACATTGATCTACATTCTGTCCATCAAATTGTTTTTTGTAATTTTCTCCCTGAGTGTACTGGGGTAGCTCAGACGTGGGTCCCAGAGCCTCCACACCACTGGAGTCAAGCTAGCCGGGCTGATGAGAGGTGTTACCTCGAAACCGGTCCGGTCCTCGGATGCTTGATTCCGGTCTGGGAAAGATATGGCTGTGTAGTTCGGACTGGACTGTTCCCATGGGGCACAGGGTCAGAGCTGATTTGCATAAAGCCATTATCTAACCCAGGGTGGTGTGGAGTGCAAAAAACGATGGATTTAGGCCCAGATCCTTGTACTGGGGTGAATGTAAGACATTGATCTACATTCTGTCCATCAAATTGTTTTTTGTAATTTTCTCCCTGAGTGTACTGGGGTAGCTCAGACGTGGGTCCCAGAGCCTCCACACCACTGGAGTCAAGCTAGCCGGGCTGATGAGAGGTGTTACCTCGAAACCGGTCCGGTCCTCGGATGCTTGATTCCGGTCTGGGAAAGATATGGCTGTGTAGTTCGGACTGGACTGTTCCCATGGGGCACAGGGTCAGAGCTGATTTGCATAAAGCCATTATCTAACCCAGGGTGGTGTGGAGTGCAAAAAACGATGGATTTAGGCCCAGATCCTTGTACTGGGGTGAATGTAAGACATTGATCTACATTCTGTCCATCAAATTGTTTTTTGTAATTTTCTCCCTGAGTGTACTGGGGTAGCTCAGACGTGGGTCCCAGAGCCTCCACACCACTGGAGTCAAGCTAGCCGGGCTGATGAGAGGTGTTACCTCGAAACCGGTCCGGTCCTCGGATGCTTGATTCCGGTCTGGGAAAGATATGGCTGTGTAGTTCGGACTGGACTGTTCCCATGGGGCACAGGGTCAGAACTGATTTGCATAAAGCCATTATCTAACCCAGGGTGGTGTGGAGTGCAAAAAACGATGGATTTAGGCCCAGATCCTTGTACTGGGGTGAATGTAAGACACTGATCTACATTCTGTCCATCAAATTGTTTTTTGTTATTTTCTCCCTGAGTGTACTGAGGTAGCTCAGACGTGGGTCCCAGAGCCTCCACACCACTGGAGTCAAGCTAGCCGGGCTGATGAGAGGTGTTACCTCGAAACCGGTCCGGTCCTCGGATGCTTGATTCCGGTCTGGGAAAGATATGGCTGTGTAGTTCGGACTGGACTGTTCCCATGGGGCACAGGGTCAGAGCTGATTTGCATAAAGCCATTATCTAACCCAGGGTGGTGTGGAGTGCAAAAAACGATGGATTTAGGCCCAGATCCTTGTACTGGGGTGAATGTAAGACATTGATCTACATTCTGTCCATCAAATTGTTTTTTGTAATTTTCTCCCTGAGTGTACTGGGGTAGCTCAGACGTGGGTCCCAGAGCCTCCACACCACTGGAGTCAAGCTAGCCGGGCTGATGAGAGGTGTTACCTCGAAACCGGTCCGGTCCTCGGATGCTTGATTCCGGTCTGGGAAAGATATGGCTGTGTAGTTCGGACTGGACTGTTCCCATGGAGCACAGGGTCAGAGCTGATTTGCATAAAGCCATTATCTAACCCAGGGTGGTGTGGAGTGCAAAAAACGATGGATTTAGGCCCAGATCCTTGTACTGGGGTGAATGTAAGACATTGATCTACATTCTGTCCATCAAATTGTTTTTTGTAATTTTCTCCCTGAGTGTACTGGGGTAGCTCAGACGTGGGTCCCAGAGCCTCCACACCACTGGAGTCAAGCTAGCCGGGCTGATGAGAGGTGTTACCTCGAAACCGGTCCGGTCCTCGGATGCTTGATTCCGGTCTGGGAAAGATATGGCTGTGTAGTTCGGACTGGACTGTTCCCATGGGGCACAGGGTCAGAGCTGATTTGCATGAAGCCATTATCTAACCCAGGGTGGTGTAGAGTGCAAAAAACAATGGATTTAGGCCCGGATCCTTGTACTGGGGTGAATGTAAGACATTGATCTACATTCTGTCCATCAAATTGTTTTTTGTAATTTTCTCCCTGAGTGTACTGGGGTAGCTCAGACGTGGGTCCCAGAGCCTCCACACCACTGGAGTCAAGCTAGCCGGGCTGATGAGAGGTGTTACCTCGAAACCGGTCCGGTCCTCGGATGCTTGATTCCGGTCTGGGAAAGATATGGCTGTGTAGTTCAGACTGGACTGTTCCCATGGGGAACAGGGTCAGAGCTGATTTGCATAAAGCCATTATCTAACCCAGGGTGGTGTGGAGTGCAAAAAAGATGGATTTAGGCCCAGATCCTTGTACTGGGGTGAATGTAAGACATTGATCTACATTCTGTCCATCAAATTGTTTTTTGTAATTTTCTCCCTGAGTGTACTGGGGTAGCTCAGACGTGGGTCCCAGAGACTCCACACCACTGGAGTCAAGCTAGCCGGGCTGATGAGAGGTGTTACCTCGAAACCGGTCCGGTCCTCGGATGCTTGATTCCGGTCTGGGAAAGATATGGCTGTGTAGTTCGGACTGGACTGTTCCCATGGGGCACAGGGTCAGAGCTGATTTGCATAAAGCCATTATCTAACCCAGGGTGGTGTGGAGTGCAAAAAACGATGGATTTAGGCCCAGATCCTTGTACTGGGGTGAATGTAAGACATTGATCTACATTCTGTCCATCAAATTGTTTTTTGTAATTTTCTCCCTGAGTGTACTGGGGTAGCTCAGACGTGGGTCCCAGAGCCTCCACACCACTGGAGTCAAGCTAGCCGGGCTGATGAGAGGTGTTACCTCGAAACCGGTCCGGTCCTCGGATGCTTGATTCCAGTCTGGGAAAGATATGGCTGTGTAGTTCGGACTGGACTGTTCCCTTGGGGCACAGGGTCAGAGCTGATTTGCATAAAGCCATTATCTAACCCAGGGTGGTGTGGAGTGCAAAAAACGATGGATTTAGGCCCAGATCCTTGTACTGGGGTGAATGTAAGACATTGATCTACATTCTGTCCATCAAATTGTTTTTTGTAATTTTCTCCCTGAGTGTACTGGGGTAGCTCAGACGTGGGTCCCAGAGCCTCCACACCACTGGAGTCAAGCTAGCCGGGCTGATGAGAGGTGTTACCTCGAAACCGGTCCGGTCTTTGGATGCTTGATTCCGGTCTGGGAAAGATATGGCTGTGTAGTTCGGACTGGACTGTTCCCATGGGGCACAGGGTCAGAGCTGATTTGCATAAAGCCATTATCTAACCCAGGGTGGTGTGGAGTGCAAAAAACGATGGATTTAGGCCCAGATCCTTGTACTGGGGTGAATGTAAGACACTGATCTACATTCTGTCCATCAAATTGTTTTTTGTAATTTTCTCCCTGAGTGTACTGAGGTAGCTCAGACGTGGGTCCCAGAGCCTCCACACCACTGGAGTCAAGCTAGCCGGGCTGATGAGAGGTGTTACCTCGAAACCGGTCCGGTCCTCGGATGCTTGATTCCGGTCTGGGAAAGATATGGCTGTGTAGTTCGGACTGGACTGTTCCCATGGGGCACAGGGTCAGAGCTGATTTGCATAAAGCCATTATCTAACCCAGGGTGGTGTGGAGTGCAAAAAACGATGGATTTAGGCCCAGATCCTTGTACTGGGGTGAATGTAAGACATTGATCTACATTCTGTCCATCAAATTGTTTTTTGTAATTTTCTCCCTGAGTGTACTGGGGTAGCTCAGACGTGGGTCCCAGAGCCTCCACACCACTGGAGTCAAGCTAGCCGGGCTGATGAGAGGTGTTACCTCGAAACCGGTCCGGTCCTCGGATGCTTGATTCCGGTCTGGGAAAGATATGGCTGTGTAGTTCGGACTGGACTGTTCCCATGGGGCACAGGGTCAGAGCTGATTTGCATAAAGCCATTATCTAACCCAGGGTGGTGTGGAGTGCAAAAAACGATGGATTTAGGCCCAGATCCTTGTACTGGGATGAATGTAAGACATTGATCTACATTCTGTCCATCAAATTGTTTTTTGTAATTTTCTCCCTGAGTGTACTGGGGTAGCTCAGACGTGGGTCCCAGAGCCTCCACACCACTGGAGTCAAGCTAGCCGGGCTGATGAGAGGTGTTACCTCGAAACCGGTCCGGTCCTCGGATGCTTGATTCCGGTCTGGGAAAGATATGGCTGTGTAGTTCGGACTGGACTGTTCCCATGGGGCACAGGGTCAGAGCTGATTTGCATGAAGCCATTATCTAACCCAGGGTGGTGTGGAGTGCAAAAAACGATGGATTTAGGCCCAGATCCTTGTACTGGGGTGAATGTAAGACATTGATCTACATTCTGTCCATCAAATTGTTTTTTGTAATTTTCTCCCTGAGTGTACTGGGGTAGCTCAGACGTGGGTCCCAGAGCCTCCACACCACTGGAGTCAAGCTAGCCGGGCTGATGAGAGGTGTTACCTCGAAACTGGTCCGGTCCTCGGATGCTTGATTCCGGTCTGGGAAAGATATGGCTGTGTAGTTCGGACTGGACTGTTCCCATGGGGAACAGGGTCAGAGCTGATTTGCATAAAGCCATTATCTAACCCAGGGTGGTGTGGAGTGCAAAAAAGATGGATTTAGGCCCAGATCCTTGTACTGGGGTGAATGTAAGACATTGATCTACATTCTGTCCATCAAATTGTTTTTTGTAATTTTCTCCCTGAGTGTACTGGGGTAGCTCAGACGTGGGTCCCAGAGCCTCCACACCACTGGAGTCAAGCTAGCCGGGCTGATGAGAGGTGTTACCTCGAAACCGGTCCGGTCCTCGGATGCTTGATTCCGGTCTGGGAAAGATATGGCTGTGTAGTTCGGACTGGACTGTTCCCATGGGGCACAGGGTCAGAGCTGATTTGCATAAAGCCATTATCTAACCCAGGGTGGTGTGGAGTGCAAAAAACGATGGATTTAGGCCCAGATCCTTGTACTGGGGTGAATGTAAGACATTGATCTACATTCTGTCCATCAAATTGTTTTTTGTAATTTTCTCCCTGAGTGTACTGGGGTAGCTCAGACGTGGGTCCCAGAGCCTCCACACCACTGGAGTCAAGCTAGCCGGGCTGATGAGAGGTGTTACCTCGAAACCGGTCCGGTCCTCGGATGCTTGATTCCGGTCTGGGAAAGATATGGCTGTGTAGTTCGGACTGGACTGTTCCCATGGGGCACAGGGTCAGAGCTGATTTGCATAAAGCCATTATCTAACCCAGGGTGGTGTGGAGTGCAAAAAACGATGGATTTAGGCCCAGATCCTTGTACTGGGGTGAATGTAAGACATTGATCTACATTCTATCCATCAAATTGTTTTTTGTAATTTTCTCCCTGAGTGTACTGGGGTAGCTCAGACGTGGGTCCCAGAGCCTCCACACCACTGGAGTCAAGCTAGCCGGGCTGATGAGAGGTGTTACCTCGAAACCGGTCCGGTCCTCGGATGCTTGATTCCGGTCTGGGAAAGATATGGCTGTGTAGTTCGGACTGGACTGTTCCCATGGGGCACAGGGTCAGAGCTGATTTGCATAAAGCCATTATCTAACCCAGGGTGGTGTGGAGTGCAAAAAACGATGGATTTAGGCCCAGATCCTTGTACTGGGGTGAATGTAAGACATTGATCTACATTCTGTCCATCAAATTGTTTTTTGTAATTTTCTCTCTGAGTGTACTGGGGTAGCTCAGACGTGGGTCCCAGAGCCTCCACACCACTGGAGTCAAGCTAGCCGGGCTGATGAGAGGTGTTACCTCAAAACCGGTCCGGTCCTCGGATGCTTGATTCCGGTCTGGGAAAGATATGGCTGTGTAGTTCGGACTGGACTGTTCCCATGGGGCACAGGGTCAGAGCTGATTTGCATAAAGCCATTATCTAACCCAGGGTGGTGTGGAGTGCAAAAAACGATGGATTTAGGCCCAGATCCTTGTACTGGGGTGAATGTAAGACATTGATCTACATTCTGTCCATCAAATTGTTTTTTGTACTTTTCTCCCTGAGTGTACTGGGGTAGCTCAGACGTGGGTCCCAGAGCCTCCACACCACTGGAGTCAAGCTAGCCGGGCTGATGAGAGGTGTTACCTCGAAACCGGTCCGGTCCTCGGATGCTTGATTCCGGTCTGGGAAAGATATGGCTGTGTAGTTCGGACTGGACTGTTCCCATGGGGCACAGGGTCAGAGCTGATTTGCATAAAGCCATTATCTAACCCAGGGTGGTGTGGAGTGCAAAAAACGATGGATTTAGGCCCAGATCCTTGTACTGGGGTGAGTGTAAGACATTGATCTGCATTCTGTCCATCAAATTGTTTTTTGTAATTTTCTCCCTGAGTGTACTGGGGTAGCTCAGACGTGGGTCCCAGAGCCTCCACACCACTGGAGTCTAGCTAGCCGGGCTGATGAGAGGTGTTACCTCGAAACCGGCCCGGTCCTCGGATGCTTTATTCCGGTCTGGGAAAGATATGGCTGTGTAGTTCGGACTGGACTGTTCCCATGGGGCACAGGGTCAGAGCTGATTTGCATAAAGCCATTATCTAACCCAGGGTGGTGTGGAGTGCAAAAAACGATGGATTTAGGCCCAGATCCTTGTACTGGGGTGACTGTAAGACATTGATCTACATTCTGTCCATCAAATTGTTTTTTGTAATTTTCTCCCTGAGTGTACTGGGGTAGCTCAGACGTGGGTCCCAGAGCCTCCACACCACTGGAGTCAAGCTAGCCGGGCTGATGAGAGGTGTTACCTCGAAACCGGCCCGGTCCTCGGATGCTTGATTCCGGTCTGGGAAAGATATGGCTGTGTAGTTCGGACTGGACTGTTCCCATGGGGCACAGGGTCAGAGCTGATTTGCATAAAGCCATTATCTAACCCAGGGTGGTGTGGAGTGCAAAAAACGATGGATTTAGGCCCAGATCCTTGTACTGGGGTGAATGTAAGACATTGATCTACATTCTGTCCATCAAATTGTTTTTTGTAATTTTCTCCCTGAGTGTACTGGGGTAGCTCAGACGTGGGTCCCAGAGCCTCCACACCACTGGAGTCAAGCTAGCCGGGCTGATGAGAGGTGTTACCTCGAAACCGGTCCGGTCCTCGGATGCTTGATTCCGGTCTGGGAAAGATATGGCTGTGTAGTTCGGACTGGACTGTTCCCATGGGGCACAGGGTCGGAGCTGATTTGCATAAAGCCATTATCGAACCCAGGGTGGTGTGGAGTGCAAAAAACGATGGATTTAGGCCCAGATCCTTGTACTGGGGTGAATGTAAGACATTGATCTACATTCTGTCCATCAAATTGTTTTTTGTAATTTTCTCCCTGAGTGTACTGGGGTAGCTCAGACGTGGGTCCCAGAGCCTCCACACCACTGGAGTCAAGCTAGCCGGGCTGATGAGAGGTGTTACCTCGAAACCGGTCCGGTCCTCGGATGCTTGATTCCGGTCTGGGAAAGATATGGCTGTGTAGTTCGGACTGGACTGTTCCCATGGGGCACAGGGTCAGAGCTGATTTGCATAAAGCCATTATCTAACCCAGGGTGGTGTGGAGTGCAAAAAACGATGGATTTAGGCCCAGATCCTTGTACTGGGGTGAATGTAAGACATTGATCTACATTCTGTCCATCAAATTGTTTTTTGTAATTTTCTCCCTGAGTGTACTGGGGTAGCTCAGACGTGGGTCCCAGAGCCTCCACACCACTGGAGTCAAGCTAGCCGGGCTGATGAGAGGTGTTACCTCGAAACCGGTCCGGTCCTCGGATGCTTGATTCCGGTCTGGGAAAGATATGGCTGTGTAGTTCGGACTGGACTGTTCCCATGGGGCACAGGGTCAGAGCTGATTTGCATAAAGCCATTATCTAACGCAGGGTGGTGTGGAGTGCAAAAAACGATGGATTTAGGCCCAGATCCTTGTACTGGGGTGAATGTAAGACATTGATCTACATTCTGTCCATCAAATTGTTTTTTGTAATTTTCTCCCTGAGTGTACTGGGGTAGCTCAGACGTGGGTCCCAGAGCCTCCACACCACTGGAGTCAAGCTAGCCGGGCTGATGAGAGGTGTTACCTCGAAACCGGTCCGGTCCTCGGATGCTTGATTCCGGTCTGGGAAAGATATGGCTGTGTAGTTCGGACTGGACTGTTCCCATGGGGCACAGGGTCAGAGCTGATTTGCATGAAGCCATTATCTAACCCAGGGTGGTGTGGAGTGCAAAAAACAATGGATTTAGGCCCAGATCCTTGTACTGGGGTGAATGTAAGACATTGATCTACATTCTGTCCATCAAATTGTTTTTTGTAATTTTCTCCCTGAGTGTACTGGGGTAGCTCAGACGTGGGTCCCAGAGCCTCCACACCACTGGAGTCAAGCTAGCCGGGCTGATGAGAGGTGTTACCTCAAAACCGGTCCGGTCCTCGGATGCTTGATTCCGGTCTGGGAAAGATAGGGCTGTGTAGTTCGGACTGGACTGTTTCCATGGGGCACAGGGTCAGAGCTGATTTGCATAAAGCCATTATCTAACCCAGGGTGGTGTGGAGTGCAAAAAACGATGGATTTAGGCCCAGATCCTTGTACTGGGGTGAATGTAAGACATTGATCTACATTCTGTCCATCAAATTGTTTTTTGTAATTTTCTCCCTGAGTGTACTGGGGTAGCTCAGACGTGGGTCCCAGAGCCTCCACACCACTGGAGTCAAGCTAGCCGGGCTGATGAGAGGTGTTACCTCGAAACCGGTCCGGTCCTCGGATGCTTGATTCCGGTCTGGGAAAGATATGGCTGTGTAGTTCGGACTGGACTGTTCCCATGGGGCACAGGGTCAGAGCTGATTTGCATGAAGCCATTATCTAACCCAGGGTGGTGTGGAGTGCAAAAAACGATGGATTTAGGCCCAGATCCTTGTACTGGGGTGAATGTAAGACATTGATCTACATTCTGTCCATCAAATTGTTTTTTGTAATTTTCTCCCTGAGTGTACTGGGGTAGCTCAGACGTGGGTCCCAGAGCCTCCACACCACTGGAGTCAAGCTAGCCGGGCTGATGAGAGGTGTTACCTCGAAACCGGTCCGGTCCTCGGATGCTTGATTCCGGTCTGGGAAAGATATGGCTGTGTAGTTCGGACTGGACTGTTCCCATGGGGAACAGGGTCAGAGCTGATTTGCATAAAGCCATTATCTAACCCAGGGTGGTGTGGAGTGCAAAAAAGATGGATTTAGGCCCAGATCCTTGTACTGGGGTGAATGTAAGACATTGATCTACATTCTGTCCATCAAATTGTTTTTTGTAATTTTCTCCCTGAGTGTACTGGGGTAGCTCAGACGTGGGTCCCAGAGCCTCCACACCACTGGAGTCAAGCTAGCCGGGCTGATGAGAGGTGTTACCTCGAAACCGGTCCGGTCCTCGGATGCTTGATTCCGGTCTGGGAAAGATATGGCTGTGTAGTTCGGACTGGACTGTTCCCATGGGGCACAGGGTCAGAGCTAATTTGCATAAAGCCATTATCTAACCCAGGGTGGTGTGGAGTGCAAAAAACGATGGATTTAGGCCCAGATCCTTGTACTGGGGTGAATGTAAGACATTGATCTACATTCTGTCCATCAAATTGTTTTTTGTAATTTTCTCCCTGAGTGTACTGGGGTAGCTCAGACGTGGGTCCCAGAGCCTCCACACCACTGGAGTCAAGCTAGCCGGGCTGATGAGAGGTGTTACCTCGAAACCGGTCCGGTCCTCGGATGCTTGATTCCGGTCTGGGAAAGATATGGCTGTGTAGTTCGGACTGGACTGTTCCCATGGGGCACAGGGTCAGAGCTGATTTGCATAAAGCCATTATCTAACCCAGGGTGGTGTGGAGTGCAAAAAACGATGGATTTAGGCCCAGATCCTTGTACTGGGGTGAATGTAAGACATTGATCTACATTCTGTCCATCAAATTGTTTTTTGTAATTTTCTCCCTGAGTGTACTGGGGTAGCTCAGACGTGGGTCCCAGAGCCTCCACACCACTGGAGTCAAGCTAGCCGGGCTGATGAGAGGTGTTACCTCGAAACCGGTCCGGTCCTCGGATGCTTGATTCCGGTCTGGGAAAGATATGGCTGTGTAGTTCGGACTGGACTGTTCCCATGGGGCACAGGGTCAGAACTGATTTGCATAAAGCCATTATCTAACCCAGGGTGGTGTGGAGTGCAAAAAACGATGGATTTAGGCCCAGATCCTTGTACTGGGGTGAATGTAAGACACTGATCTACATTCTGTCCATCAAATTGTTTTTTGTAATTTTCTCCCTGAGTGTACTGAGGTAGCTCAGACGTGGGTCCCAGAGCCTCCACACCACTGGAGTCAAGCTAGCCGGGCTGATGAGAGGTGTTACCTCGAAACCGGTCCGGTCCTCGGATGCTTGATTCCGGTCTGGGAAAGATATGGCTGTGTAGTTCGGACTGGACTGTTCCCATGGGGCACAGGGTCAGAGCTGATTTGCATAAAGCCATTATCTAACCCAGGGTGGTGTGGAGTGCAAAAAACGATGGATTTAGGCCCAGATCCTTGTACTGGGGTGAATGTAAGACATTGATCTACATTCTGTCCATCAAATTGTTTTTTGTAATTTTCTCCCTGAGTGTACTGGGGTAGCTCAGACGTGGGTCCCAGAGCCTCCACACCACTGGAGTCAAGCTAGCCGGGCTGATGAGAGGTGTTACCTCGAAACCGGTCCGGTCCTCGGATGCTTGATTCCGGTCTGGGAAAGATATGGCTGTGTAGTTCGGACTGGACTGTTCCCATGGGGCACAGGGTCAGAGCTGATTTGCATAAAGCCATTATCTAACCCAGGGTGGTGTGGAGTGCAAAAAACGATGGATTTAGGCCCAGATCCTTGTACTGGGGTGAATGTAAGACATTGATCTACATTCTGTCCATCAAATTGTTTTTTGTAATTTTCTCCCTGAGTGTACTGGGGTAGCTCAGACGTGGGTCCCAGAGCCTCCACACCACTGGAGTCAAGCTAGCCGGGCTGATGAGAGGTGTTACCTCGAAACCGGTCCGGTCCTCGGATGCTTGATTCCGGTCTGGGAAAGATATGGCTGTGTAGTTCGGACTGGACTGTTCCCATGGGGCACAGGGTCAGAGCTGATTTGCATGAAGCCATTATCTAACCCAGGGTGGTGTAGAGTGCAAAAATCAATGGATTTAGGCCCGGATCCTTGAACTGGGGTGAATGTAAGACATTGATCTACATTCTGTCCATCAAATTGTTTTTTGTAATTTTCTCCCTGAGTGTACTGGGGTAGCTCAGACGTGGGTCCCAGAGCCTCCACACCACTGGAGTCAAGCTAGCCGGGCTGATGAGAGGTGTTACCTCGAAACCGGTCCGGTCCTCGGATGCTTGATTCCGGTCTGGGAAAGATATGGCTGTGTAGTTCAGACTGGACTGTTCCCATGGGGAACAGGGTCAGAGCTGATTTGCATAAAGCCATTATCTAACCCAGGGTGGTGTGGAGTGCAAAAAAGATGGATTTAGGCCCAGATCCTTGTACTGGGGTGAATGTAAGACATTGATCTACATTCTGTCCATCAAATTGTTTTTTGTAATTTTCTCCCTGAGTGTACTGGGGTAGCTCAGACGTGGGTCCCAGAGCCTCCACACCACTGGAGTCAAGCTAGCCGGGCTGATGAGAGGTGTTACCTCGAAACCGGTCCGGTCCTCGGATGCTTGATTCCGGTCTGGGAAAGATATGGCTGTGTAGTTCGGACTGGACTGTTCCCATGGGGCACAGGGTCAGAGCTGATTTGCATAAAGCCATTATCTAACCCAGGGTGGTGTGGAGTGCAAAAAACGATGGATTTAGGCCCAGATCCTTGTACTGGGGTGAATGTAAGACATTGATCTACATTCTGTCCATCAAATTGTTTTTTGTAATTTTCTCCCTGAGTGTACTGGGGTAGCTCAGACGTGGGTCCCAGAGCCTCCACACCACTGGAGTCAAGCTAGCCGGGCTGATGAGAGGTGTTACCTCGAAACCGGTCCGGTCCTCGGATGCTTGATTCCGGTCTGGGAAAGATATGGCTGTGTAGTTCGGACTGGACTGTTCCCATGGGGCACAGGGTCAGAGCTGATTTGCATAAAGCCATTATCTAACCCAGGGTGGTGTGGAGTGCAAAAAACGATGGATTTAGGCCCAGATCCTTGTACTGGGGTGAATGTAAGACATTGATCTACATTCTGTCCATCAAATTGTTTTTTGTAATTTTCTCCCTGAGTGTACTGGGGTAGCTCAGACGTGGGTCCCAGAGCCTCCACACCACTGGAGTCAAGCTAGCCGGGCTGATGAGAGGTGTTACCTCGAAACCGGTCCGGTCCTCGGATGCTTGATTCCGGTCTGGGAAAGATATGGCTGTGTAGTTCGGACTGGACTGTTCCCATGGGGCACAGGGTCAGAGCTGATTTGCATAAAGCCATTATCTAACCCAGGGTGGTGTGGAGTGCAAAAAACGATGGATTTAGGCCCAGATCCTTGTACTGGGGTGAATGTAAGACACTGATCTACATTCTGTCCATCAAATTGTTTTTTGTAATTTTCTCCCTGAGTGTACTGAGGTAGCTCAGACGTGGGTCCCAGAGCCTCCACACCACTGGAGTCAAGCTAGCCGGGCTGATGAGAGGTGTTACCTCGAAACCGGTCCGGTCCTCGGATGCTTGATTCCGGTCTGGGAAAGATATGGCTGTGTAGTTCGGACTGGACTGTTCCCATGGGGCACAGGGTCAGAGCTGATTTGCATAAAGCCATTATCTAACCCAGGGTGGTGTGGAGTGCAAAAAACGATGGATTTAGGCCCAGATCCTTGTACTGGGGTGAATGTAAGACATTGATCTACATTCTGTCCATCAAATTGTTTTTTGTAATTTTCTCCCTGAGTGTACTGGGGTAGCTCAGACGTGGGTCCCAGAGCCTCCACACCACTGGAGTCAAGCTAGCCGGGCTGATGAGAGGTGTTACCTCGAAACCGGTCCGGTCCTCGGATGCTTGATTCCGGTCTGGGAAAGATATGGCTGTGTAGTTCGGACTGGACTGTTCCCATGGGGCACAGGGTCAGAGCTGATTTGCATAAAGCCATTATCTAACCCAGGGTGGTGTGGAGTGCAAAAAACGATGGATTTAGGCCCAGATCCTTGTACTGGGGTGAATGTAAGACATTGATCTACATTCTGTCCATCAAATTGTTTTTTGTAATTTTCTCCCTGAGTGTACTGGGGTAGCTCAGACGTGGGTCCCAGAGCCTCCACACCACTGGAGTCAAGCTAGCCGGGCTGATGAGAGGTGTTACCTCGAAACCGGTCCGGTCCTCGGATGCTTGATTCCGGTCTGGGAAAGATATGGCTGTGTAGTTCGGACTGGACTGTTCCCATGGGGCACAGGGTCAGAGCTGATTTGCATGAAGCCATTATCTAACCCAGGGTGGTGTGGAGTGCAAAAAACGATGGATTTAGGCCCAGATCCTTGTACTGGGGTGAATGTAAGACATTGATCTACATTCTGTCCATCAAATTGTTTTTTGTAATTTTCTCCCTGAGTGTACTGGGGTAGCTCAGACGTGGTTCCCAGAGCCTCCACACCACTGGAGTCAAGCTAGCCGGGCTGATGAGAGGTGTTACCTCGAAACTGGTCCGGTCCTCGGATGCTTGATTCCGGTCTGGGAAAGATATGGCTGTGTAGTTCGGACTGGACTGTTCCCATGGGGAACAGGGTCAGAGCTGATTTGCATAAAGCCATTATCTAACCCAGGGTGGTGTGGAGTGCAAAAAAGATGGATTTAGGCCCAGATCCTTGTACTGGGGTGAATGTAAGACATTGATCTACATTCTGTCCATCAAATTGTTTTTTGTAATTTTCTCCCTGAGTGTACTGGGGTAGCTCAGACGTGGGTCCCAGAGCCTCCACACCACTGGAGTCAAGCTAGCCGGGCTGATGAGAGGTGTTACCTCGAAACCGGTCCGGTCCTCGGATGCTTGATTCCGGTCTGGGAAAGATATGGCTGTGTAGTTCGGACTGGACTGTTCCCATGGGGCACAGGGTCAGAGCTGATTTGCATGAAGCCATTATCTAACCCAGGGTGGTGTGGAGTGCAAAAAACGATGGATTTAGGCCCAGATCCTTGTACTGGGGTGAATGTAAGACATTGATCTACATTCTGTCCATCAAATTGTTTTTTGTAATTTTCTCCCTGAGTGTACTGGGGTAGCTCAGACGTGGGTCCCAGAGCCTCCACACCACTGGAGTCAAGCTAGCCGGGCTGATGAGAGGTGTTACCTCGAAACCGGTCCGGTCCTCGGATGCTTGATTCCGGTCTGGGAAAGATATGGCTGTGTAGTTCGGACTGGACAGTTCCCATGGGGCACAGGGTCAGAGCTGATTTGCATAAAGCCATTATCTAACCCAGGGTGGTGTGGAGTGCAAAAAACGATGGATTTAGGCCCAGATCCTTGTACTGGGGTGAATGTAAGACATTGATCTACATTCTATCCATCAAATTGTTTTTTGTAATTTTCTCCCTGAGTGTACTGGGGTAGCTCAGACGTGGGTCCCAGAGCCTCCACACCACTGGAGTCAAGCTAGCCGGGCTGATGAGAGGTGTTACCTCGAAACCGGTCCGGTCCTCGGATGCTTGATTCCGGTCTGGGAAAGATATGGCTGTGTAGTTCGGACTGGACTGTTCCCATGGGGCACAGGGTCAGAGCTGATTTGCATAAAGCCATTATCTAACCCAGGGTGGTGTGGAGTGCAAAAAACGATGGATTTAGGCCCAGATCCTTGTACTGGGGTGAATGTAAGACATTGATCTACATTCTGTCCATCAAATTGTTTTTTGTAATTTTCTCTCTGAGTGTACTGGGGTAGCTCAGACGTGGGTCCCAGAGCCTCCACACCACTGGAGTCAAGCTAGCCGGGCTGATGAGAGGTGTTACCTCAAAACCGGTCCGGTCCTCGGATGCTTGATTCCGGTCTGGGAAAGATATGGCTGTGTAGTTCGGACTGGACTGTTCCCATGGGGCACAGGGTCAGAGCTGATTTGCATAAAGCCATTATCTAACCCAGGGTGGTGTGGAGTGCAAAAAACGATGGATTTAGGCCCAGATCCTTGTACTGGGGTGAATGTAAGACATTGATCTACATTCTGTCCATCAAATTGTTTTTTGTACTTTTCTCCCTGAGTGTACTGGGGTAGCTCAGACGTGGGTCCCAGAGCCTCCACACCACTGGAGTCAAGCTAGCCGGGCTGATGAGAGGTGTTACCTCGAAACCGGTCCGGTCCTCGGATGCTTGATTCCGGTCTGGGAAAGATATGGCTGTGTAGTTCGGACTGGACTGTTCCCATGGGGCACAGGGTCAGAGCTGATTTGCATAAAGCCATTATCTAACCCAGGGTGGTGTGGAGTGCAAAAAACGATGGATTTAGGCCCAGATCCTTGTACTGGGGTGAATGTAAGACATTGATCTGCATTCTGTCCATCAAATTGTTTTTTGTAATTTTCTCCCTGAGTGTACTGGGGTAGCTCAGACGTGGGTCCCAGAGCCTCCACACCACTGGAGTCTAGCTAGCCGGGCTGATGAGAGGTGTTACCTCGAAACCGGCCCGGTCCTCGGATGCTTTATTCCGGTCTGGGAAAGATATGGCTGTGTAGTTCGGACTGGACTGTTCCCATGGGGCACAGGGTCAGAGCTGATTTGCATAAAGCCATTATCTAACCCAGGGTGGTGTGGAGTGCAAAAAACGATGGATTTAGGCCCAGATCCTTGTACTGGGGTGACTGTAAGACATTGATCTACATTCTGTCCATCAAATTGTTTTTTGTAATTTTCTCCCTGAGTGTACTGGGGTAGCTCAGACGTGGGTCCCAGAGCCTCCACACCACTGGAGTCAAGCTAGCCGGGCTGATGAGAGGTGTTACCTCGAAACCGGCCCGGTCCTCGGATGCTTGATTCCGGTCTGGGAAAGATATGGCTGTGTAGTTCGGACTGGACTGTTCCCATGGGGCACAGGGTCAGAGCTGATTTGCATAAAGCCATTATCTAACCCAGGGTGGTGTGGAGTGCAAAAAACGATGGATTTAGGCCCAGATCCTTGTACTGGGGTGAATGTAAGACATTGATCTACATTCTGTCCATCAAATTGTTTTTTGTAATTTTCTCCCTGAGTGTACTGGGGTAGCTCAGACGTGGGTCCCAGAGCCTCCACACCACTGGAGTCAAGCTAGCCGGGCTGATGAGAGGTGTTACCTCGAAACCGGTCCGGTCCTCGGATGCTTGATTCCGGTCTGGGAAAGATATGGCTGTGTAGTTCAGACTGGACTGTTCCCATGGGGCACAGGGTCGGAGCTGATTTGCATAAAGCCATTATCGAACCCAGGGTGGTGTGGAGTGCAAAAAACGATGGATTTAGGCCCAGATCCTTGTACTGGGGTGAATGTAAGACATTGATCTACATTCTGTCCATCAAATTGTTTTTTGTAATTTTCTCCCTGAGTGTACTGGGGTAGCTCAGACGTGGGTCCCAGAGCCTCCACACCACTGGAGTCAAGCTAGCCGGGCTGATGAGAGGTGTTACCTCGAAACCGGTCCGGTCCTCGGATGCTTGATTCCGGTCTGGGAAAGATATGGATGTGTAGTTCGGACTGGACTGTTCCCATGGGGCACAGGGTCAGAGCTGATTTGCATAAAGCCATTATCGAACCCAGGGTGGTATGGAGTGCAAAAAACGATGGATTTAGGCCCAGATCCTTGTACTGGGGTGAATGTAAGACATTGATCTACATTCTGTCCATCAAATTGTTTTTTGTAATTTTCTCCCTGAGTGTACTGGGGTAGCTCAGACGTGGGTCCCAGAGCCTCCACACCACTGGAGTCAAGCTAGCCGGGCTGATGAGAGGTGTTACCTCGAAACCGGTCCGGTCCTCGGATGCTTGATTCCGGTCTGGGAAAGATATGGCTGTGTAGTTCGGACTGGACTGTTCCCATGGGGCACAGGGTCAGAGCTGATTTGCATAAAGCCATTATCTAACCCAGGGTGGTGTGGAGTGCAAAAAACGATGGATTTAGGCCCAGATCCTTGTACTGGGGTGAATGTAAGACATTGATCTACATTCTGTCCATCAAATTGTTTTTTGTAATTTTCTCCCTGAGTGTACTGGGGTAGCTCAGACGTGGGTCCCAGAGCCTCCACACCACTGGAGTCAAGCTAGCCGGGCTGATGAGAGGTGTTACCTCGAAACCGGTCCGGTCCTCGGATGCTTGATTCCGGTCTGGGAAAGATATGGCTGTGTAGTTCGGACTGGACTGTTCCCATGGGGCACAGGGTCAGAGCTGATTTGCATAAAGCCATTATCTAACCCAGGGTGGTGTGGAGTGCAAAAACGATGGATTTAGGCCCAGATCCTTGTACTGGGGTGAATGTAAGACATAGATCTACATTCTGTCCATCAAATTGTTTTTTGTAATTTTCTCCCTGAGTGTACTGGGGTAGCTCAGACGTGGGTCCCAGAGCCTCCACACCACTGGAGTCAAGCTAGCCGGGCTGATGAGAGGTGTTACCTCGAAACCGGTCCGGTCCTCGGATGCTTGATTCCGGTCTGGGAAAGATATGGCTGTGTAGTTCGGACTGGACTGTTCCCATGGGGCACAGGGTCGCTCTTTGCATAAAGCCGTTATCTAACCCAGGGTGGTGTGGAGTGCAAAAAACGATGGATTTAGGCCCAGATCCTTGTAATGGGGTGAATGTAAGACATTGATCTACATTCTGTCCATCAAATTGTTTTTTGTAATTTTCTCACTATTTGAACTA
The DNA here is from genome assembly GCF_964263255.1 of Lissotriton vulgaris. Lineage (NCBI taxonomy): Eukaryota > Metazoa > Chordata > Amphibia > Caudata > Salamandridae > Lissotriton > Lissotriton vulgaris. The sequence continues at coordinate 33,836 of NW_028246302.1, read as the reverse complement.
TGCATCCATTCTCCTAAGAAAACTTCACAAAAATTACTCCGATTAACGCCTCTCTTCCATCTACTATTAGATTTGAAAACATAGATTACCTTGTTTAGTTTCCTAATTCTATTAATTACCAAAATAAATAACTTTCGCTTGATTTCGAAAGCCTGATCAATAATTTTCTCTACATTTTTCTTTTTCTTATAAAATGACACTTTCTGTTGACCTTTTTTAAATTGTTTTACCAAATTGACAATTACCCTGTCATGGAACATTCGCTTACGAATGTCCCTGAAAATATTTGCCCTTCTACTGCCATGCACAGAGTTATCTCCTGCTCTAGCACAAACTTTTTTCACGGGCCTTTCCTTTCCATTTAAATTGGCTCTCTTTTTCTGGACTAAAACTTGTTCTGTAGTTATACTTTTGTTTCTACAAATGTTTTTAAGGAATGATTTCGTTCTCTTACCCGGTGTTCTCTTCGTCCATTGAGGTAATATTAATATAGAGGACTGCTGCAAAATATTAGGTAACTGCTGTCTTTGACGTTTTGTAGCCTTTCAAATTCTATCCTTAGACGGCATTGTCTAATTCCTAAATAATCTGCAGTTGAATCTGTGGTGAAATATAATAAAAAATGTTATTAACCACTATTACCAAACAGTAAATCAATAACAGTAAGAACTAGATTTGACAATGCTATAAAAAAAAAAAGTATGCACAAGGGTGCAGGGGGTATCACTTTGACACCCTCTGACACCCTCAAAACAGGCACAGGTGCCATGTGGCAAGCAAACCAGCCCTAAGGGCAGGTCTGCCTTTCACATGACATGTGCATGCACACCGGAATCGGTATTTTACCATGAAGTTTGATTTCATGCTAAAATACCGATTCGTTAAGGCCTTTGGGACTCAGAAGACTCCCCCCTACATAACAAATTTTAACAGAATCGGTAAAATTACCGTTTCGGTATTTTACCGAACAAATAATTTTTCCGATTCTGTAAATGTAGATTTACCTACATGTGGCCTTGGATTTAAGCCCCTACATACCGATTTGCCATTTAACGATCGGAAACGGCCGAAAACGGCCGTAACCGGTCGGTAAATGGCCTGAAACGACCACCTACATCTGGCCCTAAGTGTGCATGCATTTGATTTCAAACAAAGTTTTAAAACATTTTATGTAAAACAATAATACACCTAGGGCCAGATGTAGGTAAATCACATTTACCGATTTTGAAATACCGAATATTACCGAATTTTACCGATTCGGTATTTCAAAATCGGTAAATGGGATGTAGGTACCAACATCTGATTTATTACCGATTCCTTAAAAATTCGGTATTTACCAATTCGGTAAATACCGAATCGGTATTTGCTATTGAATCCTATGGGCCTTGAAGCCCATAGGATTCAATTCAAATACCAGTTCGGTATGTACCGAATCGGTAAATACCAAATTTGTCAAGGGTGCAGGGGGTATCACTTTGACACCATCTAGCACCCCCAAAACGGGCATGTGTGCAATGTGGCACACAGACATGCCCTAAGGACACGTCTGTCTGTCACATGGCATATGTGTACATGCACAGATGTGCATGTACACAGGAATCGGTATTTTACCATGGATTTGTATTCCATGGTAAAATACCGATTCTGAAAGCCATGTGCCAATGGAAAATTGGCTACCCACATTTCAATCTTGCATTTTCGGTAAAATTACCGAATCTGTAATATTACCGAATCGGTAAAATTACCGATTCGGTAAAATTACCGAAAACGCAACATTTAAGGGCCCCTACATGTCAATGCCCATTTACCGGTCGGTAATGGCCGAATTCGTCCGTTACCGATCGGTAAATGGCTATTTTCAGCCACCTACATCTGGCCCCTACATTCATGGGGAACAGACTTAAAATGCCCTAATACACATGAAAACGTTTTTTTAAGGAACTTGCACCTTTTTTTCAATAACTTTTAACATGGCTATGTAACTCAAACAATCAAAATGAAAATTTGCCAGGCACACATGGGGGCGTATTTACAAGGGCCTTACACTACAAGGAAAATGACTTCAAATGACCAGACACACATGGGGACGTATTTACAAGGCCCTTGAACCCGGGGGAAGTGACTTGAAATTGCTAAGCACACATAGGAGAGTATCTACAATGCCCGTGCAACACTTATGCATCATTTTTTACATGTACACCATAACATTAACAACACAATTACATCATATATCTGTTCCGCAAAAGCGACGCATTGCAGGAGTCACATCATTTTACCATCAAAAACAATTTCTCCGATTCTGTAAATGTAAATTTACCTACATGTGACCCTGGATTTAGGCGCCTACATACCTTTTCGCCATTTACAGGTCGGAAACGACCGAAATTGGCCGTAACCGGTCGGTAAATGGCCTAAACGACCACCTACATCGGGCCCTAAGTGTGCATGCATTTGATTTCAAACAAAGTTTTAAAACCTTTTATGTAAAACAATTATACACCTACATTCATGTAAGGACAGGTCTGCCTTTCACATAACATACGTGTGCATGCACAAATGTGCATGCACACCGGAATCGGTATTTTACCATGAAGTTTGATTTCATGCTAAAATACCGATTCGTTAAGTCATTTGAGACTCAGAAGACTCCCCCCTACATAGCAAATTTACAGAATCGGTAAAATTACCGATTCGGTATTTTACCGAACCAATAATTTTTCCGATTCTATAAATGAAGAATGCAAAATCGCCTTTGAAAGCAGAATGCAAACACTTGACGCAAAACATCATTTTAAATACACAGCTGACTTTCTTATTTACGCAAAAAATCATACTACTCTTTAACTAAAATATATAAACGATAACTCACCTTTACAAATTCTTTTTGAAATTGAAAACAGTCTCAGAAACACACCAATTATTCTGTACCAGAATTAAAGGTATGCACTCCAGAGGCTGGAACCAACAAAGGCACCGAAACGCTGATATTCAACACACATATCTCTCATGTCAGCCAATAAAAACTCTTCCCTCACTTTTTTCAAATCAACACCCTTACCCCCTCTGCCCTTTCTACCTCTTTTCCATAGCAACTACCGCCTGCCTGACCTATCATGGCCACAAGTTCACACAACAATGTTTCAAATGAACTCTGAACTCTCAGTACACCTGCTAATCCACTGCAATCTTTCATAACAACATTTTTAAATAACCATTCAAAATACATCTTTCAAAGAACACATCCATGCACCCTAACTTTCTGTTTTCAGCAATGAAAATACACCAATCACTGCTAATGAATCATTTGCACTTAAACTCCAGTTTTTTACATTACAAACATCACTATTTCAAACGCCATTTCATTCCCACACTTCATCTGACTGCAGCAAAACCTCCTATAGCCATGTTTTCAGTCTGGATTCTGGGACATAGCTACATCCACTGGGCTCACAGGTTTGCTGATAACAGAAATTTACACAACCTCAATTTACAAAATGTGGAAATCAAATGGATTGGTCGAAGAGGATTGAAATGTCACCAATTGATAGCATTGGTGAAAACCTTTTTACATTTGCCAACCCCAGACCTCATAATAGTGCACTGTGGAGGAAACGATTTGGGCACTTTGACTGGGGTAGGTCTGGAAATGCTTTTAAAGGATACCTTTGAGCAATTGATGACACTTTTTCCTCAAACTGCCTTGGTATATTCTAATATATGCCAAAGACAAAAATGGAGGTGGTCCAATCAATTTTGTCCACAAATTGAGAAATAGAGGAAGCATGTAAATAAGTCTGTTTCAGCTTACATGAGGGACCATGGAATGGGCTGCATCTACAACAATAACTTGCGTTACTACATGCAAGATATCTACAGAGGAGATGGCGTGCATTTCTCAGATGAGGGAAACAGAGTTTTCATACTAAATTTAAGAATGTGTATTGGTTCCTACTTATAACTTTCTAGAACATACACAAAACCCAAAAGCTCTTTTCAGAGCTACCTTAACTTAGTGTACCCTTTTAAAATTTCGAATGAACCTTTTTTTCACTTAATTTCACCTATATTCGCTTCCCGGTACGCTACCCAGTTCGCGTACCTGCAGCTAACCACGCGAAAAAAAACTTTTCTTTTTATCGACATATATGAGCCTCCTCAGCCACCCTCAGAAAACTTAGGGAAACAGCATACGTCTAAAGTACCCCAATCTACCCATTCTGAACATTATTTACCCTCCATCTTGTATCTCAATTCTACCGAAACACAAAATGGAGGACTCCCGTAACACTGCAAGTTTGCGTACCGGGAAACGCACTGACAAGCACTCGCTCAAAAAAGGTGGGAAAGTAATTTACAGAAAAACCACTGGAGACACTTTCACCAATTAAACAGTAGCTCATACTACATACCAATCCCTACCATTTTCACAAATTTAGTTGGAATACCATTTAGTCATTTAGCATGTAGAACTCTCAAAAATCCCTGAGGTAAATTACTTCACAAAACATATCGAAAGTGTTGGAAATGACAACCAATTAAAATATTACTTTCAATTTCTACTATTATATCATGACATTTGATTGGTTATGTACCTGAATATATATAAACAAAGAGAGAGAAACACAGCCATTTTGACTACTACTTCGTGAAGTGCAGAACAACAAAAAATCAACTGATAACTTCAAATTATATTTAAAAGGTAAGATATTATTTTTAAAACTGAAGTATGTTCTGTACTGAAAGCTAATTAGAAAGACATTTTCAAACAGTTTTATTCTTTCACTCTGTAATACTTATAGAATAAAATAGACTTCTCTGTTTTAGTTATGGCAGGGCCAGTCCAAGGATTTGCGAGGCCCTGAGCTAAAAGGGAACATGCGCAAGGCCCCCTCCAAATTACATAACTGGCCACTTACAAGGAGAACATGCACAGACACTGTGGGGGCCCCATTGTCCATCATTTTGACGCCCCCACAGTTTTAACTTTTAATCCACACGCATTTCTCACACCTTCATAGGTGTGAGAATTGATTGTGGTCTAAAAGTTAAAACTGAGGGTGCGCCAAAATGCTGGACAATGGGCCCCCCAAAGTGTCTGTGAATGGTCTCCTTGCAATTGAAGGAGCGTCTCCTTCTTCCTCTCCTATACTTCCTGACACCATCCATGAGTGGCCCAAGGAGGGGACCCCGCCAATGGACCTTAATTGCAGGCGACACCTTTCTTTGTGATAGATCTCCAGGAAAACAAAAGGACACATCACCAGTGTGTGGCCCCATGCTGATGGGCTGAGTGCGAGGCCCTGAGCGGCAGCCCACGCTGCCCATGCCTAGCGCCGGCCCTGAGTTAAGGATAGAGTTAGACTTCTCTAGTATAATTCAGAATTGACTAAGAGTTTATTTGATAATTTTCTTCATATTTCTACTTCCAATTTGATACCATACACTGCCCAAAGAAAAAAACACTGTTTAAATAACCAAACTGCCTGTCTGTACTGAAACCCAACAATGCCCTTTCTGTACTGATATATTTTTTAAAAATTCATTTTTCAGAATTCAAAATGGAAGGACAAGAAAACAACTTGAAAACTGAAACAGAAAAAAAAATTGAGACAGAAGTTGACATGGATTTCTACGACGACACAATAAACAATGAACTTGTGCAATGTGTAGATGCAGTAGATTTTCTACTGAAAAATGAAGAAAAAAATGATCACGATTTTTTAGATTTTCTTTTAAATTTTGAAAAACAATCTGAAAAATAAATTTTAATTTCTTAATTAAAAAATTGTTTGACACATTATTTATTTTTATATGTATATTGAAAACTAGTAGCAAATTGATTATAACGTGAAGTCAGACTTTAAATATACTGTGCAACTTTTTGGTGTTACATACTAACTTTGTTCATAGTTACTTCCTTTCTCCCACTATATTATCTCCAATGTGTATTTAACATCTTTTTATCATCTCCTGCCTCCATGTTGTTTCGGCTTTCCAGACAGACTATGGTATGAATTCCATATACCACAATAACTTCTTTAACAACAAGCAAGATATCTACAAAGGAGACGGCGTTTATTAAATTATAGACTCTACATTGATACCTACATGTAGCTACATAAATAAAAATAAACAAAAAAAACCAACAAAACGAACAATCAATAAACATACAATAAGTTGTATGGAGTGGTGTGGAGTGCAAAAAACGATGGATTTAGGCCCAGATCCTTGTACTGGGGTGAATGTAAGACATTGATCTACATTCTGTCCATCAAATTGTTTTTTGTAATTTTCTCCCTGAGTGTACTGGGGTAGCTCAGACGTGGGTCCCAGAGCCTCCACACCACTGGAGTCAAGCTAGCCGGGCTGATGAGAGGTGTTACCTCGAAACCGGTCCGGTCCTCGGATGCTTGATTCCGGTCTGGGAAAGATATGGCTGTGTAGTTCGGACTGGACTGTTCCCATGGGGCACAGGGTCAGAGCTGATTTGCATAAAGCCATTATCTAACCCAGGGTGGTGTGGAGTGCAAAAAACGATGGATTTAGGCCCAGATCCTTGTACTGGGGTGAATGTAAGACATTGATCTACATTCTGTCCATCAAATAGTTTTTTGTAATTTTCTCCCTGAGTGTACTGGGGTAGCTCAGACATGGGTCCCAGAGCCTCCACACCACTGGAGTCAAGCTAGCCGGGCTGATGAGAGGTGTTACCTCGAAACCGGTCCGGTCCTCGGATGCTTGATTCCGGTCTGGGAAAGATATGGCTGTGTAGTTCGGACTGGACTGTTCCCATGGGGCACAGGGTCAGAGCTGATTTGCATAAAGCCATTATCTAACCCAGGGTGGTGTGGAGTGCAAAAAACGATGGATTTAGGCCCAGATCCTTGTACTGGGGTGAATGTAAGACATTGATCTACATTCTGTCCATCAAATTGTTTTTTGTAATTTTCTCCCTGAGTGTACTGGGGTAGCTCAGACGTGGGTCCCAGAGCCTCCACACCACTGGAGTCAAGCTAGCCGGGCTGATGAGAGGTGTTACCTCGAAACCGGTCCGGTCCTCGGATGCTTGATTCCGGTCTGGGAAAGATATGGCTGTGTAGTTCGGACTGGACTGTTGCCATGGGGCACAGGGTCAGAGCTGATTTGCATAAAGCCATTATCTAACCCAGGGTGGTGTGGAGTGCAAAAAACGATGGATTTAGGCCCAGATCCTTGTACTGGGGTGAATGTAAGACACTGATCTACATTCTGTCCATCAAATTGTTTTTTGTAATTTTCTCCCTGAGTGTACTGAGGTAGCTCAGACGTGGGTCCCAGAGCCTCCACACCACTGGAGTCAAGCTAGCCGGGCTGATGAGAGGTGTTACCTCGAAACCGGTCCGGTCCTCGGATGCTTGATTCCGGTCTGGGAAAGATATGGCTGTGTAGTTCGGACTGGACTGTTCCCATGGGGCACAGGGTCAGAGCTGATTTGCATAAAGCCATTATCTAACCCAGGGTGGTGTGAAGTGCAAAAAACGATGGATTTAGGCCCAAATCCTTGTACTGGGGTGAATGTAAGACATTGATCTACATTCTGTCCATCAAATTGTTTTTTGTAATTTTCTCCCTGAGTGTACTGGGGTAGCTCAGACGTGGGTCCCAGAGCCTCCACACCACTGGAGTCAAGCTAGCCGGGCTGATGAGAGGTGTTACCTCAAAACCGGTCCGGTCCTCGGATGCTTGATTCCGGTCTGGGAAAGATATGGCTGTGTAGTTCGGACTGGACTGTTCCCATGGGGCACAGGGTCAGAGCTGATTTGCATAAAGCCATTATCTAACCCAGGGTGGTGTGGAGTGCAAAAAACGATGGATTTAGGCCCAGATCCTTGTACTGGGGTGAATGTAAGACATTGATCTACATTCTGTCCATCAAATTGTTTTTTGTACTTTTCTCCCTGAGTGTACTGGGGTAGCTCAGACGTGGGTCCCAGAGCCTCCACACCACCGGAGTCAAGCTAGCCGGGCTGATGAGAGGTGTTACCTCGAAACCGGTCCGGTCCTCGGATGCTTGATTCCAGTCTGGGAAAGATATGGCTGTGTAGTTCGGACTGGACTGTTCCCATGGGGCACAGGGTCAGAGCTGATTTGCATAAAGCCATTATCTAACCCAGGGTGGTGTGGAGTGCAAAAAACGATGGATTTAGGCCCAGATCCTTGTACTGGGGTGAATGTAAGACATTGATCTACATTCTGTCCATCAAATAGTTTTTTGTAATTTTCTCCCTGAGTGTACTGGGGTAGCTCAGACGTGGGTCCCAGAGCCTCCACACCACTGGAGTCAAGCTAGCCGGGCTGATGAGAGGTGTTACCTCGAAACCGGTCCGGTCCTCGGATGCTTGATTCCGGTCTGGGAAAGATATGGCTGTGTAGTTCGGACTGGACTGTTCCCATGGGGCACAGGGTCAGAGCTGATTTGCATAAAGCCATTATCTAACCCAGGGTGGTGTGGAGTGCAAAAAACGATGGATTTAGGCCCAGATCCTTGTACTGGGGTGAATGTAAGACATTGATCTACATTCTGTCCATCAAATTGTTTTTTGTAATTTTCTCCCTGAGTGTACTGGGGTAGCTCAGACGTGGGTCCCAGAGCCTCCACACCACTGGAGTCAAGCTAGCCGGGCTGATGAGAGGTGTTACCTCGAAACCGGTCCGGTCCTCGGATGCTTGATTCCGGTCTGGGAAAGATATGGCTGTGTAGTTCGGACTGGACTGTTCCCATGGGGCACAGGGTCAGAGCTGATTTGCATAAAGCCATTATCTAACCCAGGGTGGTGTGGAGTACAAAAAACGATGGATTTAGGCCCAGATCCTTGTACTGGGGTGAATGTAAGACACTGATCTACATTCTGTCCATCAAATTGTTTTTTGTAATTTTCTCCCTGAGTGTACTGAGGTAGCTCAGACGTGGGTCCCAGAGCCTCCACACCACTGGAGTCAAGCTAGCCGGGCTGATGAGAGGTTTTACCTCGAAACCGGTCCGGTCCTCGGATGCTTGATTCCGGTCTGGGAAAGATATGGCTGTGTAGTTCGGACTGAACTGTTCCCATGGGGCACAGGGTCAGAGCTGATTTCAATAAAGCCATTATCTAACCCAGGGTGGTGTGAAGTGCAAAAAACGATGGATTTAGGCCCAAATCCTTGTACTGGGGTGAATGTAAGACATTGATCTACATTCTGTCCATCAAATTGTTTTTTGTAATTTTCTCCCTGAGTGTACTGGGGTAGCTCAGACGTGGGTCCCAGAGCCTCCACACCACTGGAGTCAAGCTAGCCGGGCTGATGAGAGGTGTTACCTCGAAACCGGTCCGGTCCTCGGATGCTTGATTCCGGTCTGGGAAAGATATGGCTGTGTAGTTCGGACTGGACTGTTCCCATGGGGCACAGGGTCAGAGCTGATTTGCATAAAGCCATTATCTAACCCAGGGTGGTGTGGAGTGCAAAAAACGATGGATTTAGGCCCAGATCCTTGTACTGGGGTGAATGTAAGACATTGATCTACATTCTGTCCATCAAATTGTTTTTTGTAATTTTCTCCCTGAGTGTACTGGGGTAGCTCAGACGTGGGTCCCAGAGCCTCCACACCACTGGAGTTAAGCTAGCCGGGCTGATGAGAGGTGTTACCTCGAAACCGGTCCGGTCCTCGGATGCTTGATTCCGGTCTGGGAAAGATATGGCTGTGTAGTTCGGACTGGACTGTTCCCATGGGGCACTTGGTCAGAGCTGATTTGCATAAAGCCATTATCTAACCCAGGGTGGTGTGGAGTGCAAAAAATGATGGATTTAGGCCCAGATCCTTGTACTGGGGTGAATGTAAGACATTGATCTACATTCTGTCCATCAAATTGTTTTTTGTAATTTTCTCCCTGAGTGTACTGGGGTAGCTCAGATGTGGGTCCCAGAGCCTCCACACCACTGGAGTCAAGCTAGCCGGGCTGATGAGAGGTGTTACCTCAAAAACGGTCCGGTCCTCGGATGCTTGATTCCGGTCTGGGAAAGATATGGCTGTGTAGTTCGGACTGGACTGTTCCCATGGGGCACAGGGTCAGAGCTGATTTGCATAAAGCCATTATCTAACCCAGGGTGGTGTGGAGTGCAAAAAACGATGGATTTAGGCCCAGATCCTTGTACTGGGGTGAATGTAAGACATTGATCTACATTCTGTCCATCAAATTGTTTTTTGTACTTTTCTCCCTGAGTGTACTGGGGTAGCTCAGACGTGGGTCCCAGAGCCTCCACACCACTGGAGTCAAGCTAGCCGGGCTGATGAGAGGTGTTACCTCGAAACCGGTCCGGTCCTCGGATGCTTGATTCCGGTCTGGGAAAGATATGGCTGTGTAGTTCGGACTGGACTGTTCCCATGGGGCACAGGGTCAGAGCTGATTTGCATAAAGCCATTATCTAACCCAGGGTGGTGTGGAGTGCAAAAAACGATGGATTTAGGCCCAGATCCTTGTACTGGGGTGAATGTAAGACATTGATCTGCATTCTGTCCATCAAATTGTTTTTTGTAATTTTCTCCCTGAGTGTACTGGGGTAGCTCAGACGTGGGTCCCAGAGCCTCCACAGCACTGGAGTCTAGCTAGCCGGGCTGATGAGAGGTGTTACCTCGAAACCGGCCCGGTCCTCGGATGCTTGATTCCGGTCTGGGAAAGATATGGCTGTGTAGTTCGGACTGGACTGTTCCCATGGGGCACAGGGTCAGAGCTGATTTGCAGAAAGCCATTATCTAACCCAGGGTGGTGTGGAGTGCAAAAAACGATGGATTTAGGCCCAGATCCTTGTACTGGGGTGAATGTAAGACATTGATCTACATTCTGTCCATCAAATTGTTTTTTGTAATTTTCTCCCTGAGTGTACTGGGGTAGCTCAGACGTGGGTCCCAGAGCCTCCACACCACTGGAGTCAAGCTAGCCGGGCTGATGAGAGGTGTTACCTCGAAACCGGTCCGGTCCTTGGATGCTTGATTCCGGTCGGGGAAAGATATGGCTGTGTAGTTCGGACTGGACTGTTCCCATGGGGCACAGGGTCAGAGCTGATTTGCATAAAGCTATTATCTAACCCAGGGTGGTGTGGAGTGCAAAAAACGATGGATTTAGGCCCAGATCCTTGTACTGGGGTGAATGTAAGACATTGATCTACATTCTGTCCATCAAATTGTTTTTTGTAATTTTCTCCCTGAGTGTACTGAGGTAGCTCAGACGTGGGTCCCAGAGCCTCCACACCACTGGAGTCAAGCTAGCCGGGCTGATGAGAGGTGTTACCTCAAAACCGGTCCGGTCCTCGGATGCTTGATTCCGGTCTGGGAAAGATATGGCTGTGTAGTTCGGACTGGACTGTTCCCATGGGGCACAGGGTCAGAGCTGATTTGCATAAAGCCATTATCTAACCCAGGGTGGTGTGGAGTGCAAAAAACGATGGATTTAGGCCCAGATCCTTGTACTGGGGTGAATGTAAGACATTGATCTACATTCTGTCCATCAAATTGTTTTTTGTACTTTTCTCCCTGAGTGTACTGGGGTAGCTCAGACGTGGGTCCCAGAGCCTCCACACCACTGGAGTCAAGCTAGCCGGGCTGATGAGAGGTGTTACCTCGAAACCGGTCCGGTCCTCGGATGCTTGATTCCGGTCTGGGAAAGATATGGCTGTGTAGTTCGGACTGGACTGTTCCCATGGGGCACAGGGTCAGAGCTGATTTGCATAAAGCCATTATCTAACCCAGGGTGGTGTGGAGTGCAAAAAACGATGGATTTAGGCCCAGATCCTTGTACTGGGGTGAATGTAAGACATTGATCTGCATTCTGTCCATCAAATTGTTTTTTGTAATTTTCTCCCTGAGTGTACTGGGGTAGCTCAGACGTGGGTCCCAGAGCCTCCACAGCACTGGAGTCTAGCTAGCCGGGCTGATGAGAGGTGTTACCTCGAAACCGGCCCGGTCCTCGGATGCTTGATTCCGGTCTGGGAAAGATATGGCTGTGTAGTTCGGACTGGACTGTTCCCATGGGGCACAGGGTCAGAGCTGATTTGCATAAAGCCATTATCTAACCCAGGGTGGTGTGGAGTGCAAACAACGATGGATTTAGGCCCAGATCCTTGTACTGGGGTGAATGTAAGACATTGATCTACATTCTGTCCATCAAATTGTTTTTTGTAATTTTCTCCCTGAGTGTACTGGGGTAGCTCAGACGTGGGTCCCAGAGCCTCCACACCACTGGAGTCAAGCTAGCCGGGCTGATGAGAGGTGTTACCTCAAAACCGGTCCGGTCCTCGGATGCTTGATTCCGGTCTGGGAAAGATATGGCTGTGTAGTTCGGACTGGACTGTTCCCATGGGGCACAGGGTCAGAGCTGATTTGCATAAAGCCATTATCTAACCCAGGGTGGTGTGGAGTGCAAAAAACGATGGATTTAGGCCCAGATCCTTGTACTGGGGTGAATGTAAGACATTGATCTACATTCTGTCCATCAAATTGTTTTTTGTACTTTTCTCCCTGAGTGTACTGGGGTAGCTCAGACGTGGGTCCCAGAGCCTCCACACCACTGGAGTCAAGCTAGCCGGGCTGATGAGAGGTGTTACCTCGAAACCGGTCCGGTCCTCGGATGCTTTATTCCGGTCTGGGAAAGATATGGCTGTGTAGTTCGGACTGGACTGTTCCCATGGGGCACAGGGTCAGAGCTGATTTGCATAAAGCCATTATCTAACCCAGGGTGGTGTGGAGTGCAAAAAACGATGGATTTAGGCCCAGATCCTTGTACTGGGGTGAATGTAAGACATTGATCTGCATTCTGTCCATCAAATTGTTTTTTGTAATTTTCTCCCTGAGTGTACTGGGGTAGCTCAGACGTGGGTCCCAGAGCCTCCACAGCACTGGAGTCTAGCTAGCCGGGCTGATGAGAGGTGTTACCTCGAAACCGGCCCGGTCCTCGGATGCTTGATTCCGGTCTGGGAAAGATATGGCTGTGTAGTTCGGACTGGACTGTTCCCACGGGGCACAGGGTCAGAGCTGATTTGCATAAAGCCATTATCTAACCCAGGGTGGTGTGGAGTGCAAACAACGATGGATTTAGGCCCAGATCCTTGTACTGGGGTGAATGTAAGACATTGATCTACATTCTGTCCATCAAATTGTTTTTTGTAATTTTCTCCCTGAGTGTACTGGGGTAGCTCAGACGTGGGTCCCAGAGCCTCCACACCACTGGAGTCAAGATAGCCGGGCTGATGAGAGGTGTTACCTCGAAACCGGTCCGGTTCTTGGATGCTTGATTCCGGTCTGGGAAAGATATGGCTGTGTAGTTCGGACTGGACTGTTCCCATGGGGCACAGGGTCAGAGCTGATTTGCATAAAGCCATTATCTAACCCAGGGTGGTGTGGAGTGCAAAAAACGATGGATTTAGGCCCAGATCCTTGTACTGGGGTGAATGTAAGACATTGATCTACATTCTGTCCATCAAATTGTTTTTTGTAATTTTCTCCCTGAGTGTACTGGGGTAGCTCAGACGTGGGTCCCAGAGCCTCCACACCACTGGAGTCAAGCTAGCCGGGCTGATGAGAGGTGTTACCTCGAAACCGGTCCGGTCCTCGGATGCTTGATTCCGGTCTGGGAAAGATATGGCTGTGTAGTTCGGACTGGACTGTTCCCATGGGGCACAGGGTCAGAGCTGATTTGCATAAAGCCATTATCGAACCCAGGGTGGTGTGGAGTGCAAAAAACGATGGATTTAGGCCCAGATCCTTGTACTGGGGTGAATGTAAGACATTGATCTACATTCTGTCCATCAAATTGTTTTTTGTAATTTTCTCCCTGAGTGTACTGGGGTAGCTCAGACGTGGGTCCCAGAGCCTCCACACCACTGGAGTCAAGCTAGCCGGGCTGATGAGAGGTGTTACCTCGAAACCGGTCCGGTCCTCGGATGCTTGATTCCGGTCTGGGAAAGATATGGCTGTGTAGTTCGGACTGGACTGTTCCCATGGGGCACAGGGTCAGAGCTGATTTGCATAAAGCCATTATCTAACCCAGGGTGGTGTGGAGTGCAAAAAACGATGGATTTAGGCCCAGATCCTTGTACTGGGGTGAATGTAAGACATTGATCTACATTCTGTCCATCAAATTGTTTTTTGTAATTTTCTCCCTGAGTGTACTGGGGTAGCTCAGACGTGGGTCCCAGAGCCTCCACACCACTGGAGTCAAGCTAGCCGGGCTGATGAGAGGTGTTACCTCGAAACCGGTCCGGTTCTTGGATGCTTGATTCCGGTCTGGGAAAGATATGGCTGTGTAGTTCGGACTGGACTGTTCCCATGGGGCACAGGGTCAGAGCTGATTTGCATAAAGCCATTATCTAACCCAGGGTGGTGTGGAGTGCAAACAACGATGGATTTAGGCCCAGATCCTTGTACTGGGGTGAATGTAAGACATTGATCTACATTCTGTCCATCAAATTGTTTTTTGTAATTTTCTCCCTGAGTGTACTGGGGTAGCTCAGACGTGGGTCCCAGAGCCTCCACACCACTGGAGTCAAGCTAGCCGGGCTGATGAGAGGTGTTACCTCAAAACCGGTCCGGTCCTCGGATGCTTGATTCCGGTCTGGGAAAGATATGGCTGTGTAGTTCGGACTGGACTGTTCCCATGGGGCACAGGGTCAGAGCTGATTTGCATAAAGCCATTATCTAACCCAGGGTGGTGTGGAGTGCAAAAAACGATGGATTTAGGCCCAGATCCTTGTACTGGGGTGAATGTAAGACATTGATCTACATTCTGTCCATCAAATTGTTTTTTGTACTTTTCTCCCTGAGTGTACTGGGGTAGCTCAGACGTGGGTCCCAGAGCCTCCACACCACTGGAGTCAAGCTAGCCGGGCTGATGAGAGGTGTTACCTCGAAACCGGTCCGGTCCTCGGATGCTTGATTCCGGTCTGGGAAAGATATGGCTGTGTAGTTCGGACTGGACTGTTCCCATGGGGCACAGGGTCAGAGCTGATTTGCATAAAGCCATTATCTAACCCAGGGTGGTGTGGAGTGCAAAAAACGATGGATTTAGGCCCAGATCCTTGTACTGGGGTGAATGTAAGACATTGATCTGCATTCTGTCCATCAAATTGTTTTTTGTAATTTTCTCCCTGAGTGTACTGGGGTAGCTCAGACGTGGGTCCCAGAGCCTCCACAGCACTGGAGTCTAGCTAGCCGGGCTGATGAGAGGTGTTACCTCGAAACCGGCCCGGTCCTCGGATGCTTGATTCCGGTCTGGGAAAGATATGGCTGTGTAGTTCGGACTGGACTGTTCCCATGGGGCACAGGGTCAGAGCTGATTTGCATAAAGCCATTATCTAACCCAGGGTGGTGTGGAGTGCAAACAACGATGGATTTAGGCCCAGATCCTTGTACTGGGGTGAATGTAAGACATTGATCTACATTCTGTCCATCAAATTGTTTTTTGTAATTTTCTCCCTGAGTGTACTGGGGTAGCTCAGACGTGGGTCCCAGAGCCTCCACACCACTGGAGTCAAGCTAGCCGGGCTGATGAGAGGTGTTACCTCGAAACCGGTCCGGTTCTTGGATGCTTGATTCCGGTCTGGGAAAGATATGGCTGTGTAGTTCGGACTGGACTGTTCCCATGGGGCACAGGGTCAGAGCTGATTTGCATAAAGCCATTATCTAACCCAGGGTGGTGTGGAGTGCAAAAAACGATGGATTTAGGCCCAGATCCTTGTACTGGGGTGAATGTAAGACATTGATCTACATTCTGTCCATCAAATTGTTTTTTGTAATTTTCTCCCTGAGTGTACTGGGGTAGCTCAGACGTGGGTCCCAGAGCCTCCACACCACTGGAGTCAAGCTAGCCGGGCTGATGAGAGGTGTTACCTCGAAACCGGTCCGGTCCTCGGATGCTTGATTCCGGTCTGGGAAAGATATGGCTGTGTAGTTCAGACTGGACTGTTCCCATGGGGCACAGGGTCAGAGCTGATTTGCATAAAGCCATTATCGAACCCAGGGTGGTGTGGAGTGCAAAAAACGATGGATTTAGGCCCAGATCCTTGTACTGGGGTGAATGTAAGACATTGATCTACATTCTGTCCATCAAATTGTTTTTTGTAATTTTCTCCCTGAGTGTACTGGGGTAGCTCAGACGTGGGTCCCAGAGCCTCCACACCACTGGAGTCAAGCTAGCCGGGCTGATGAGAGGTGTTACCTCGAAACCGGTCCGGTCCTCGGATGCTTGATTCCGGTCTGGGAAAGATATGGCTGTGTAGTTCGGACTGGACTGTTCCCATGGGGCACAGGGTCAGAGCTGATTTGCATAAAGCCATTATCTAACCCAGGGTGGTGTGGAGTGCAAAAAACGATGGATTTAGGCCCAGATCCTTGTACTGGGGTGAATGTAAGACATTGATCTGCATTCTGTCCATCAAATTGTTTTTTGTAATTTTCTCCCTGAGTGTACTGGGGTAGCTCAGACGTGGGTCCCAGAGCCTCCACAGCACTGGAGTCTAGCTAGCCGGGCTGATGAGAGGTGTTACCTCGAAACCGGCCCGGTCCTCGGATGCTTGATTCCGGTCTGGGAAAGATATGGCTGTGTAGTTCGGACTGGACTGTTCCCATGGGGCACAGGGTCAGAGCTGATTTGCATGAAGCCATTATCTAACCCAGGGTGGTGTGGAGTGCAAACAACGATGGATTTAGGCCCAGATCCTTGTACTGGGGTGAATGTAAGACATTGATCTACATTCTGTCCATCAAATTGTTTTTTGTAATTTTCTCCCTGAGTGTACTGGGGTAGCTCAGACGTGGGTCCCAGAGCCTCCACACCACTGGAGTCAAGCTAGCCGGGCTGATGAGAGGTGTTACCTCAAAACCGGTCCGGTCCTCGGATGCTTGATTCCGGTCTGGGAAAGATATGGCTGTGTAGTTCGGACTGGACTGTTCCCATGGGGCACAGGGTCAGAGCTGATTTGCATAAAGCCATTATCTAACCCAGGGTGGTGTGGAGTGCAAAAAACGATGGATTTAGGCCCAGATCCTTGTACTGGGGTGAATGTAAGACATTGATCTACATTCTGTCCATCAAATTGTTTTTTGTACTTTTCTCCCTGAGTGTACTGGGGTAGCTCAGACGTGGGTCCCAGAGCCTCCACACCACTGGAGTCAAGCTAGCCGGGCTGATGAGAGGTGTTACCTCGAAACCGGTCCGGTCCTCGGATGCTTGATTCCGGTCTGGGAAAGATATGGCTGTGTAGTTCGGACTGGACTGTTCCCATGGGGCACAGGGTCAGAGCTGATTTGCATAAAGCCATTATCTAACCCAGGGTGGTGTGGAGTGCAAAAAACGATGGATTTAGGCCCAGATCCTTGTACTGGGGTGAATGTAAGACATTGATCTGCATTCTGTCCATCAAATTGTTTTTTGTAATTTTCTCCCTGAGTGTACTGGGGTAGCTCAGACGTGGGTCCCAGAGCCTCCACAGCACTGGAGTCTAGCTAGCCGGGCTGATGAGAGGTGTTACCTCGAAACCGGCCCGGTCCTCGGATGCTTGATTCCGGTCTGGGAAAGATATGGCTGTGTAGTTCGGACTGGACTGTTCCCATGGGGCACAGGGTCAGAGCTGATTTGCATAAAGCCATTATCTAACCCAGGGTGGTGTGGAGTGCAAACAACGATGGATTTAGGCCCAGATCCTTGTACTGGGGTGAATGTAAGACATTGATCTACATTCTGTCCATCAAATTGTTTTTTGTAATTTTCTCCCTGAGTGTACTGGGGTAGCTCAGACGTGGGTCCCAGAGCCTCCACACCACTGGAGTCAAGCTAGCCGGGCTGATGAGAGGTGTTACCTCGAAACCGGTCCGGTTCTTGGATGCTTGATTCCGGTCTGGGAAAGATATGGCTGTGTAGTTCGGACTGGACTGTTCCCATGGGGCACAGGGTCAGAGCTGATTTGCATAAAGCCATTATCTAACCCAGGGTGGTGTGGAGTGCAAAAAACGATGGATTTAGGCCCAGATCCTTGTACTGGGGTGAATGTAAGACATTGATCTACATTCTGTCCATCAAATTGTTTTTTGTAATTTTCTCCCTGAGTGTACTGGGGTAGCTCAGACGTGGGTCCCAGAGCCTCCACACCACTGGAGTCAAGCTAGCCGGGCTGATGAGAGGTGTTACCTCGAAACCGGTCCGGTCCTCGGATGCTTGATTCCGGTCTGGGAAAGATATGGCTGTGTAGTTCGGACTGGACTGTTCCCATGGGGCACAGGGTCAGAGCTGATTTGCATAAAGCCATTATCGAACCCAGGGTGGTGTGGAGTGCAAAAAACGATGGATTTAGGCCCAGATCCTTGTACTGGGGTGAATGTAAGACATTGATCTACATTCTGTCCATCAAATTGTTTTTTGTAATTTTCTCCCTGAGTGTACTGGGGTAGCTCAGACGTGGGTCCCAGAGCCTCCACACCACTGGAGTCAAGCTAGCCGGGCTGATGAGAGGTGTTACCTCGAAACCGGTCCGGTCCTCGGATGCTTGATTCCGGTCTGGGAAAGATATGGCTGTGTAGTTCGGACTGGACTGTTCCCATGGGGCACAGGGTCAGAGCTGATTTGCATAAAGCCATTATCTAACCCAGGGTGGTGTGGAGTGCAAAAAACGATGGATTTAGGCCCAGATCCTTGTACTGGGGTGAATGTAAGACATTGATCTACATTCTGTCCATCAAATTGTTTTTTGTAATTTTCTCCCTGAGTGTACTGGGGTAGCTCAGACGTGGGTCCCAGAGCCTCCACACCACTGGAGTCAAGCTAGCCGGGCTGATGAGAGGTGTTACCTCGAAACCGGTCCGGTTCTTGGATGCTTGATTCCGGTCTGGGAAAGATATGGCTGTGTAGTTCGGACTGGACTGTTCCCATGGGGCACAGGGTCAGAGCTGATTTGCATAAAGCCATTATCTAACCCAGGGTGGTGTGGAGTGCAAACAACGATGGATTTAGGCCCAGATCCTTGTACTGGGGTGAATGTAAGACATTGATCTACATTCTGTCCATCAAATTGTTTTTTGTAATTTTCTCCCTGAGTGTACTGGGGTAGCTCAGACGTGGGTCCCAGAGCCTCCACACCACTGGAGTCAAGCTAGCCGGGCTGATGAGAGGTGTTACCTCAAAACCGGTCCGGTCCTCGGATGCTTGATTCCGGTCTGGGAAAGATATGGCTGTGTAGTTCGGACTGGACTGTTCCCATGGGGCACAGGGTCAGAGCTGATTTGCATAAAGCCATTATCTAACCCAGGGTGGTGTGGAGTGCAAAAAACGATGGATTTAGGCCCAGATCCTTGTACTGGGGTGAATGTAAGACATTGATCTACATTCTGTCCATCAAATTGTTTTTTGTACTTTTCTCCCTGAGTGTACTGGGGTAGCTCAGACGTGGGTCCCAGAGCCTCCACACCACTGGAGTCAAGCTAGCCGGGCTGATGAGAGGTGTTACCTCGAAACCGGTCCGGTCCTCGGATGCTTGATTCCGGTCTGGGAAAGATATGGCTGTGTAGTTCGGACTGGACTGTTCCCATGGGGCACAGGGTCAGAGCTGATTTGCATAAAGCCATTATCTAACCCAGGGTGGTGTGGAGTGCAAAAAACGATGGATTTAGGCCCAGATCCTTGTACTGGGGTGAATGTAAGACATTGATCTGCATTCTGTCCATCAAATTGTTTTTTGTAATTTTCTCCCTGAGTGTACTGGGGTAGCTCAGACGTGGGTCCCAGAGCCTCCACAGCACTGGAGTCTAGCTAGCCGGGCTGATGAGAGGTGTTACCTCGAAACCGGCCCGGTCCTCGGATGCTTGATTCCGGTCTGGGAAAGATATGGCTGTGTAGTTCGGACTGGACTGTTCCCATGGGGCACAGGGTCAGAGCTGATTTGCATAAAGCCATTATCTAACCCAGGGTGGTGTGGAGTGCAAACAACGATGGATTTAGGCCCAGATCCTTGTACTGGGGTGAATGTAAGACATTGATCTACATTCTGTCCATCAAATTGTTTTTTGTAATTTTCTCCCTGAGTGTACTGGGGTAGCTCAGACGTGGGTCCCAGAGCCTCCACACCACTGGAGTCAAGCTAGCCGGGCTGATGAGAGGTGTTACCTCGAAACCGGTCCGGTTCTTGGATGCTTGATTCCGGTCTGGGAAAGATATGGCTGTGTAGTTCGGACTGGACTGTTCCCATGGGGCACAGGGTCAGAGCTGATTTGCATAAAGCCATTATCGAACCCAGGGTGGTGTGGAGTGCAAAAAACGATGGATTTAGGCCCAGATCCTTGTACTGGGGTGAATGTAAGACATTGATCTACATTCTGTCCATCAAATTGTTTTTTGTAATTTTCTCCCTGAGTGTACTGGGGTAGCTCAGACGTGGGTCCCAGAGCCTCCACACCACTGGAGTCAAGCTAGCCGGGCTGATGAGAGGTGTTACCTCGAAACCGGTCCGGTCCTCGGATGCTCGATTCCGGTCTGGGAAAGATATGGCTGTGTAGTTCGGACTGGACTGTTCCCATGGGGCACAGGGTCAGAGCTGATTTGCATAAAGCCATTATCTAACCCAGGGTGGTGTGGAGTGCAAAAAACGATGGATTTAGGCCCAGATCCTTGTACTGGGGTGAATGTAAGACATTGATCTACATTCTGTCCATCAAATTGTTTTTTGTAATTTTCTCCCTGAGTGTACTGGGGTAGCTCAGACGTGGGTCCCAGAGCCTCCACACCACTGGAGTCAAGCTAGCCGGGCTGATGAGAGGTGTTACCTCGAAACCGGTCCGGTCCTCGGATGCTTGATTCCGGTCTGGGAAAGATATGGCTGTGTAGTTCGGACTGGACTGTTCCCATGGGGCACAGGGTCAGAGCTGATTTGCATAAAGCCATTATCTAACCCAGGGTGGTGTGGAGTGCAAAAAACGATGGATTTAGGCCCAGATCCTTGTACTGGGGTGAATGTAAGACATTGATCTACATTCTGTCCATCAAATTGTTTTTTGTAATTTTCTCCCTGAGTGTACTGGGGTAGCTCAGACGTGGGTCCCAGAGCCTCCACACCACTGGAGTCAAGCTAGCCGGGCTGATGAGAGGTGTTACCTCGAAACCGGTCCGGTCCTCGGATGCTTGATTCCGGTCTGGGAAAGATATGGCTGTGTAGTTCGGACTGGACTGTTCCCATGGGGCACAGGGTCGCTCTTTGCATAAAGCCATTATCTAACCCAGGGTGGTGTGGAGTGCAAAAAACGATGGATTTAGGCCCAGATCCTTGTAATGGGGTGAATGTAAGACATTGATCTACATTCTGTCCATCAAATTGTTTTTTGTAATTTTCTCACTATTTGAACTATGCATCCATTCTCCTAAGAAAACTTCACAAAAATTACTCCGATTAACGTCTCTCTTCCATCTACTATTAGATTTGAAAACATAGATTACCTTGTTTAGTTTCCTAATTCTATTAATTACCAAAATAAATAACTTTCGCTTGATTTCGAAAGCCTGATCAATAATTTTCTCTACATTTTTCTTTTTCTTATAAAATGACACTTTCTGTTGACCTTTTTTAAATTGTTTTACCAAATTGACAATTACCCTGTTACGGAACATTCGCTTACGAATGTCCCTGAAAATATTTGCCCTTCTACTGCCATGCACAGAGTTATCTCCTGCTCTAGCACAAACTTTTTTCACGGGCCTTTCCTTTCCATTTAAATTGGCTCTCTTTTTCTGGACTAAAACGTGTTCTGTAGTTATACTTTTGTTTCTACAAATGTTTTTAAGGAATGATTTCGTTCTCTTACCCGGTGTTCTCTTCGTCCATTGAGGTAATATTAATATAGAGGACTGCTGCAAAATATTAGGTAACTGCTGTCTTTGACGTTTTGTAGCCTTTCAAATTCTATCCTTAGACGGCATTGTCTAATTCCCAAATAATCTGCAGTTGAATCTGTGGTGAAATATAATAAAAAATGTTATTAACCACTATTACCAAACAGTAAATCAATAACAGTAAGAACTAGATTCGACAATGCTATAAAAAAAAAAAAGTATGCACAAGGGTGCAGGGGGTATCACTTTGACACCCTCTGACACCCTCAAAACAGGCACAGGTGCCATGTGGCAAGCAAACCAGCCCTAAGGGCAGGTCTGCCTTTCACATGACATGTGCATGCACACCGGAATCGGTATTTTACCATGAAGTTTGATTTCATGCTAAAATACCGATTCGTTAAGGCCTTTGGGACTCAGAAGACTCCCCCCTACATAACAAATTTTAACAGAATCGGTAAAATTACCGATTCGGTATTTTGCCGAACAAATAATTTTTCCGATTCTGTAAATGTAGATTTACCTACATGTGGCCTTGGATTTAAGCCCCTACATACCGATTTGCCATTTAACGATCGGAAACGGCCGAAAACGGCCGTAACCGGTCGGTAAATGGCCTGAAACGACCACCTACATCTGGCCCTAAGTGTGCATGCATTTGATTTCAAACAAAGTTTTAAAACATTTTATGTAAAACAATAATACACCTAGGGCCAGATGTAGGTAAATCACATTTACCGATTTTGAAATACCGAATATTACCGAATTTTACCGATTCGGTATTTCAAAATCGGTAAATGGGATGTAGGTACCAACATCTGATTTATTACCGATTCCTTAAAAATTCGGTATTTACCGATTCGGTAAATACCGAATCGGTATTTGCTATTGAATCCTATGGGCCTTGAAGCCCATAGGATTCAATTCAAATACCAGTTCGGTATGTACCGAATCGGTAAATACCGAATTTGTCAAGGGTGCAGGGGGTATCACTTTGACACCATCTAGCACCCCCAAAACGGGCATGTGTGCAATGTGGCACACAGACATGCCCTAAGGACACGTCTGTCTGTCACATGGCATATGTGTACATGCACAGATGTGCATGTACACAGGAATCGGTATTTTACCATGGATTTGTATTCCATGGTAAAATACCGATTCTGAAAGCCATGTGCCAATGGAAAATTGGCTACCCACAGTTCAATCTTGCATTTTCGGTAAAATTACCGAATCGGTAAAATTACCGAATCGGTAAAATTACCGATTCGGTAAAATTACCGAAAACGCAACATTTAAGGGCCCCTACATGTCAATGCCCATTTACCGGTCGGTAATGGCCGAATTCGTCCGTTACCGATCGGTAAATGGCTATTTTCAGCCACCTACATCTGGCCCCTACATTCATGGGGAACAGACTTAAAATGCCCTAATACACATGAAAACGTTTTTTTAAGGAACTTGCACCTTTTTTTCAATAACTTTTAACATGGCTATGTAACTCAAACAATCAAAATGAAAATTTGCCAGGCACACATGGGGGCGTATTTACAAGGGCCTTACACTACAAGGAAAATGACTTCAAATGACCAGACACACATGGGGACGTATTTACAAGGCCCTTGAACCCAGGGGAAGTGACTTGAAATTGCTAAGCACACATAGGAGAGTATCTACAATGCCCGTGCAACACTTATGCATCATTTTTTTACATGTACACCATAACATTAACAACACAATTACATCATATATCTGTTCCGCAAAAGCGACGCATTGCA
Source organism: Lissotriton vulgaris (assembly GCF_964263255.1). Lineage (NCBI taxonomy): Eukaryota > Metazoa > Chordata > Amphibia > Caudata > Salamandridae > Lissotriton > Lissotriton vulgaris. The sequence goes on along the minus strand of NW_028246302.1, from coordinate 10,183 downwards.
GGAGTCACATCATTTTACCATCAAAAACAATTTCTCCGATTCTGTAAATGTAAATTTACCTACATGTGACTCTGGATTTAGGCGCCTACATACCTTTTCGCCATTTACAGGTCGGAAACGACCGAAATCGGCCGTAACCGGTCGGTAAATGGCCTAAACGACCACCTACATCGGGCCCTAAGTGTGCATGCATTTGATTTCAAACAAAGTTTTAAAACCTTTTATGTAAAACAATTATACACCTACATTCATGTAAGGACAGGTCTGCCTTTCACATAACATACGTGTGCATGCACAAATGTGCATGCACACCGGAATCGGTATTTTACCATGAAGTTTGATTTCATGCTAAAATACCGATTCGTTAAGTCATTTGAGACTCAGAAGACTCCCCCCTACATAGCAAATTTACAGAATCGGTAAAATTACCGATTCGGTATTTTACCGAACCAATAATTTTTCCGATTCTATAAATGAAGAATGCAAAATCGCCTTTGAAAGCAGAATGCAAACACTTGACGCAAAACATCATTTTAAATACACAGCTGACTTTCTTATTTACGCAAAAAAGCATACTACTCTTTAACTAAAATATATAAACGATAACTCACCTTTACAAATTCTTTTTGAAATTGAAAACAGTCTCAGAAACACACCAATTATTCTGTACCAGAATTAAAGGTATGCACTCCAGAGGCTGGAACCAACAAAGGCACCGAAACGCTGATATTCAACACACATATCTCTCATGTCAGCCAATAAAAACTCTTCCCTCACTTTTTTCAAATCAACACCCTTCCCCCCTCTGCCCTTTCTACCTCTTTTCCATAGCAACTACCGCCTGCCTGACCTATCATGGCCACAAGTTCACACAACAATGTTTCAAATGAACTCTGAACTCTCAGTACACCTGCTAATCCACTGCAATCTTTCATAACAACATTTTTAAATAACCATTCAAAATACATCTTTCAAAGAACACATCCATGCACCCTAACTTTCTGTTTTCAGCAATGAAAATACACCAATCACTGCTAATGAATCATTTGCACTTAAACTCCAGTTTTTTACATTACAAACATCACTATTTCAAACGCCATTTCATTCCCACACTTCATCTGACTGCAGCAAAACCTCCTCTAGCCATGTTTTCAGTCTGGATTCTGGGACATAGCTACATCCACTGGGCTCACAGGTATGCTGATAACAGAAATTTACACAACCTCAATTTACAAAATGTGGAAATCAAATGGATTGGTCGAAGAGGATTGAAATGTCACCAATTGATAGCATTGGTGAAAACCTTTTTACATTTGCCAACCCCTGACCTCATAATAGTGCACTGTGGAGGAAACGATTTGGGCACTTTGACTGGGGTAAGTCTGGAAATGCTTTTAAAGGATACCTTTGAGCAATTGATAACACTTTTTCCTCAAACTGCCTTGGTATATTCTAATATATGCCAAAGACAAAAATGGAGGTTGTCCAATCAATTTTGTCCACAAATTGAGAAATAGAGGAAGCATGTAAATAAGTCTGTTTCAGCTTACATGAGGGACCATGGAATGGGCTGCATCTACAACAATAACTTGCGTTACTACATGCAAGATATCTACAGAGGAGATGGCGTGCATTTCTCAGATGAGGGAAACAGAGTTTTCATACTAAATTTAAGAATGTGTATTGGTTCCTACTTATAACTTTCTAGAACATACACAAAACCCAAAAGCTCTTTTCAGAGCTACCTTAACTTAGTGTACTCTTTTAAAATTTCGAATGAACCTTTTTTTCACTTAATTTCACCTATATTCGCTTCCCGGTACGCTACCCAGTTCGCGTACCTGCAGCTAACCACGCGAAAAAAAACTTTTCTTTTTATCGACATATATGAGCCTCCTCAGCCACCCTCCGAAAACTTAGGGAAACAGCATACGTCTAAAGTACCCCAATCTACCCATTCTGAACATTATTTACCCTCCATCTTGTATCTCAATTCTACCGAAACACAAAATGGAGGACTCCCGTAACACTGCAAGTTTGCGTACCGGGAAACGCACTGACAAGCACTCACTCAAAAAAGGTGGGAAAGTAATTTACAGAAAAACCACTGGAGACACTTTCACCAATTAAACAGTAGCTCATACTACATACCAATCCCTACCATTTTCACAAATTTAGTTGGAATACCATTTAGTCATTTAGCATGTAGAACTCTCAAAAATCCCTGAGGTAAATTACTTCACAAAACATATCGAAAGTGTTGGAAATGACAACCAATTAAAATATTACTTTCAATTTCTACTATTATATCATGACATTTGATTGGTTATGTACCTGAATATATATAAACAAAGAGAGAGAAACACAGCCATTTTGACTACTACTTCGTGAAGTGCAGAACAACAAAAAATCAACTGATAACTTCAAATTATATTTAAAAGGTAAGATATTATTTTTAAAACTGAAGTATGTTCTGTACTGAAAGCTAATTAGAAAGACATTTTCAAACAGTTTTATTCTTTCACTCTGTAATACTTATAGAATAAAATAGACTTCTCTGTTTTAGTTATGGCAGGGCCAGTCCAAGGATTTGCGAGGCCCTGAGCTAAAAGGGAACATGCGCAAGGCCCCCTCCAAATTACATAACTGGCCACTTACAAGGAGAACATGCACAGACACTGTGGGGGCCCCATTGTCAATCATTTTGCCGCCCCGACAGTTTTAACTTTTAATCCACACGCATTTCTCACACCTTCATAGGTGTGAGAATTGATTGTGGTCTAAAAGTTAAAACTGAGGGTGCGCCAAAATGCTGGACAATGGGCCCCCCAAAGTGTCTGTGAATGGTCTCCTTGCAATTGAAGGAGCGTCTCCTTCTTCCTCTCCTATACTTCCTGACACCATCCATGAGTGGCCCAAGGAGGGGACCCCGCCAATGGACCTTAATGGTAGGCAACACCTTTCTTTGTGATAGATCTCCAGGAAAACAAAAGGACACATCACCAGTGTGTGGCCCCATGCTGATGGGCTGAGTGCGAGGCCCTGAGCGGCAGCCCACGCTGCCCATGCCTAGCGCCGGCCCTGAGTTAAGGATAGAGTTAGACTTCTCTAGTATAATTCAGAATTGACTAAGAGTTTATTTGATAATTTTCTTCATATTTCTACTTCCAATTTGATACCATACTCTGCCCAAAGAAAAAAACACTGTTTAAATAACCAAACTGCCTGTCTGTACTGAAACCCAACAATGCCCTTTCTGTACTGATATATTTTTTAAAAATTCATTTTTCAGAATTCAAAAATGGAAGGACAAGAAAACAACTTGAAAACTGAAACAGAAAAAAAAATTGAGACAGAAGTTGACATGGATTTCTACGACGACACAATAAACAATGAACTTGTGCAATGTGTAGATGCAGTAGATTTTCTACTGAAAAATGAAGAAAAAAATGATCACGATTTTTTAGATTTTCTTTTAAATTTTGAAAAACAATCTGAAAAATAAATTTTAATTTCTTAATTAAAAAATTGTTTGACACATTATTTATTTTTATATGTATATTGAAAACTAGTAGCAAATTGATTATAACGTGAAGTCAGACTTTAAATATACTGTGCAACTTTTTGGTGTTACATACTAACTTTGTTCATAGTTACTTCCTTTCTCCCACTATATTATCTCCAATGTGTATTTAACATCTCTTTATCATCTCCTGCCTCCATGTTGTTTCGGCTTTCCAGACAGACTATGGTATGAATTCCATATACCACAATAACTTCTTTAACAACAAGCAAGATATCTACAAAGGAGACGGCGTTTATTAAATTATAGACTCTACATTGATACCTACATGTAGCTACGTAAATAAAAATAAACAAAAAAAAACAACAAAACGAACAATCAATAAACATACAATAAGTTAAAAGTCAATCATTCTTGTTTCCTTATAGTACGCTCCCCAGACCGCTTTCCGGTACGCGAACCGGGCGCACCCCACGAAAAAAACTATATATATATTTTTTTTTTTGGCCCCGCGGGGCACTTTAAAATCCCCCTCATCAATCCTAGGGGGTCAGAAGGGGTCTACCTTGCCCCCTTTCCTTCATTTCCCCCTTCATTTTGGCCTCCTCTTGTCTCTCGATCATACCGAGAGACAAGATGGCGGCCGCTACGGACTGTTTAGAATGTTGACAGACACCGGAGAGCCAATCAGCTTCGCTTCGCAAAGCTCCGTTACGCGAAAAGTACGCAATCTGGAGCGCTATCTAGGACGCTGTCACAGATATATCTGTTTTTTTAAACGTTAATTTCTCAAAATCCACTGGAGCACATATATTGAGACCCAGCAAAGTCACATCGGGCTAACAGTCCCTACAATTTTGCCAAGTTTCGTGTAAATCCATTCAGCCGTTCGAGCTAAAAGTGAGGCCAAAGGCCCTACGGAAAAATGAATGGGAAAAACGCGTTTTGGGACCCCCCTTTTTTCTCGGCCCCCCCTTGACGAAACCCCCCCAAATTTTCAGGGGCTGATCAGAAACAAAATGTGCAATTTTTCTGAAAATTTCAGCCGATTCCGTCCACAAACGCCAAAGTTATTAGACATAGAATTTTCAAAAGTTCCATAGAGAAAAAATCCTAACTATATATACCTACTGGCGACTGCCAGTAGGTAATATATATATATATATATATATATATATATATATATATATATATATATATATATATATATATATATATATATATATATATATATATATATATATATTACCTACTGGCGGTCGCCAGTAGGTAGTTATAGTTAGGATAATTTTCAATGTTAAATCTCAACATTCTATTTTGAATAACTTTGGCGCCGGTTGACGAATCTGCCTGAAATTTTCAGGAAAATGGTCTCATGGCGGTCCGGTCCTTCCCTGAAAGTTTGGGGGGGATTCGTCAAGCGGGGGCCGAGATAAAAGGGGGGTCCCAAAACGCGTTTTCCCCATGTTAATTTCCATAGGGCGGTCGATTTCACTTTTAGCCCGAACGGCTGAATGGATTTCCACCAAACTTGGCAAAATTGTAGGGACTGGTAGCCCGATGTGCCTTTGCTATGTCTCAAGATATGTGCTCCAGTGGATTTTGAGTAATTTAGGTTCAAAAAAATATATATATCTATAGGCGCTCTCCCGTGCGCGCACCCGAGTGCGCTCCAGGCGCGGCACGCGACTTGCGCGCAGGAAGCTGATTGGCTCTCAGTTGTCTGTAAACATTCTAAACAGTCCGGAGCGGCCGCCATCTTGTGTCTCGGTAAAATCGAGACACAAGGGGTTTGAAAAAAAAAGGGGCAAATGACCATAAGGGGGAAGAGTAGACCCCCTCTGACCCCCTAGGTTTGATGTAGGGACTAAAATAGGGTCCTGCAGGGCATTAAAATTTTTTTTTCGTTTTGCGCGGGGGAAGCGCATGGTACGCGCACCGGCGAAGCACGGGGAAAATCCAGGATTATATTTATGAAGGCCTTGCGCTGTTAGTTTTGCGCTTCCTGTGCGTCAATTTTTGTGACGCACCAGCGGTGTAAAAAAATGCGCATTGTTATGCAATATTTAAAAAGTGACGCATCTATCTAGATGCGTCACTTTTTAAATATAGTGCAACGAGGTACATTTTATTACACTGCTGGTGTTATGCGTCACTTTTCTGTGCGCACTCCTTATGACATTCCAGATGTGTCATATTTAATGTATGACGAATCATGTTGCAGATACAATATGGCGCAGAGTTTTAAAAAGTGACCCATGTACCTAGATGCGTCACTTTTTAAAAATAGCGTCAGGTATAATGCATGCAGAGGGGGTGTTCTCCCGCAAAAAGCTTTGTAATAGCGACGCAGTGAAATCTTTCAGATTTCACTGCGTCAGTTTTAGGATGCTGTTGCGTCAAAATCTTGTGCCTGCTTTACAGCAGGTGTTAGACTGAGGCAAGACCTTTCATATGCTGCTTTCCCCATTTGAAAGGACACATTACTGGAGTTGCGTCACTTTTGTGACGCACTCCAGCAATGCGTTACTTGGAATGTCATAAGGAGTGCGCACAGAAAAGTGACGCATTGCACCAGTAGTGTAAAAAAATGTGCCGCGTTGCGTTATATTTAAAAAGTGAGGTATCTAGGTAGATGGGTCACTTTTTAAAATCAAGCGCCACATTATATCTGCGTGAGGTATAATGCATGCAGAGGGGGTGTTCTCCCACTAAAAGCTTTGTAATAGCGACGCAGTGAAATGTTTGAGATTTCACTGCGTCACTTTTAGGATGCTGTTGCATCCTTTAAATATAGTGCAACGAGGCACATTTTATTACACTGCTGGTGTGATGCGTCACTTTTCTGTCCACAGTCCTTATGACATTCCAGATGTGTCATATTTAATGTATGACGAATCATGTTGCAAGGAGCTACAGATACGTCAGTATTTCTGACATATGTGTAAACATAAAAGTGATGCGAGGCCGGCGCAAAATTTTGACGCAATAGCATCCTAAAAGTGACGCAGGGAAATCTCATAGATTTCAGTACGTTGTTATTACCAAGCTTTTTGCGCGGGATTGCCCCTCTGCATACAATATACCTGATGCAGATACAATATGGCGCAGAGTTTTAAAAAGTGACCCATGTACCTAGATGCGTCACTTTTTAAAAAATAGTGTCAGGTATAATGCATGCAGAGGGGGTGTTCCTTGCAAAAAGCTTGGTAATAATGACGCAGTGCGTCACTTTTAGGATGCAGTTGCGCCAAAATCTTGCGCCTGCTTCACAGCAAACCTTTCACATGGTGCTTTTTCCATGTGAAAGGACACATTACTGGAGTTGCGTCACTTTTGTGACGCACTCCTGCAATGCGTTACTTTTGTGTTTACAGATATGTCAGAAATACTCCAGTTTATTCACTGTGTCATAACTTTCTTTTCTAACACTCACCTTCTTTCATTCCTCCTACTTCACTTCCTTTCACCTCTCATACCTTTCTGTTCTTTCTTACTCATTCTCCTTTCAATTATCAATGCACTATATTTCACTTACTCTTCATTTTTTAAGATTATAGCTCTTTGATGAGAATTGGAGGTAGTTCTGAAAAGAACTTTTGGTTTTCTTCTTTTAACTGAAGAGGAACAAAAACAGGGAATAGAAACTGCTCAACAGGAGCAAAAAGAAAAGAAAAAAATTAGGGGTGGGAAGGGCAGTGATGGTTCTCCAATGCCCGAACCATGAGCAGGACACTTTGCTCCCCATAGGTGAGGAGTTGATTGCAGTATCTGCATTTGACGACCCCATGGTTGAATGCAGGTTGAATGTTTGCTACCTGCCCCTGAGATTGTTCTCTTCCAGAAGAAGTTGCTCCTCCTGTTGATGTAGAGGCCCCATCTCTGGGAACCTCCTGTGCCAGAGCCCTGACACTTTCCCGGGCAAAATTCTGGGGGTGCCTCCTCTCCACATGTCGGATCATCGTAAAGTTCCCAAAAGAGTATTTTTTTTGGGGGTTACCCCGTGACAGGACCTGTTTGCAGATCCTGCACTCTACTTTTGGTGCATTCACCTTCTTCTGGCCTTCTGGAAACTTAAAAAATTTCCAAATGAAATGTTCCTTCACCTTTGGGGTAGGAGGCTCTTCATCAATGAAGTCATCTTCACTGCTGGATGGTCTGGCAGCCATGATGAATCCAGGAATATGGAGCAGCAAAAAAGGCAGGTCTTTCAGTCACAAAAGTGAAAGAAGAAGTGAAGGAAATGGGTGGGGATTTCATTCATTGTAAAAAAAAACTGTTAGCAACCAATGAAAAGTGTTATTTGAGGGTCACATGACCCGACGCGTTTACGCTGCGCGCTCCGGAGCACTTCCGGGTGCGTTTACGCAGCGCGATCGTAGGCGCTTCCGGGGCGCAAACGTGGCGCGATCGTAGGCGCTTTTCCGTGCGTTTATGCGCCGCGCACGTATGCGCTTCCGAGGGCACTTACGTTGCGCGCCGAAGTGACGTCATCAATCTTTTATAGAAATGCATAATCATTTTCCATATTAAAAAAAACTAATTTTATTTGTATGGTACGAAATGTTTTGCATTATTATTAACTTTTCATTCATATTTTTTTTTCACGAACGACAGTTGCGCTCTGGGTGCGCTTTCAGATGAGCTCTCGGAGAAGCTTACAGGAGAGCTTAGCTGAAAGCTTCCCGGAGCGCGCACCCAGAGCGCAAAAGAAAAAAATTATAAGAAAAAATGAATACTTAAAAAAAAACAGCAAATTGTAAAAAAAAAAAAGGTTAGAAACTCGATATACAAAGGAATTAGCATTTAAAAAACCTATGAAATTCACTGAAAAAACCATAGGTTTCACACCAGTTATAGTTAGGAATTAGCATTTAAAAAACCTATGAAATTCACTGAAAAAACCATAGGTTTCACACCAGTTATAGTTAGGAATTAGCATTTAAAAAACCTATTAAATTCACTGAAAAAACCATAGGTTTCACACCAGTTATAGTTAGCTGGAAATTTTACTGATATAAAACCATTGAAATTCCCACGTTATAGTTAGTCGGACTCACTATAACTTGCGCGTGCAATGCACTGCTGATGACATCACATATTACATCACTCATGACATGGTCAGTGACATCACTCATGACACCATCCTTGTGACATAGTGACAGACCTCCTTTCACTATAATGTAACCCTTGAGACACATATTCAAAAATAGAAACTGAAATTTTTAATAAAATGGAGATACCTATATCAGTTACAACAAGCAATTCAGTAATTCCACTATCTATATACACATCCACTCATTCACCAACAGTTCTATATAGTCACTCATACATATACTCACTCATCATATGAAGTGATACACCTATACATCCTGTTACACACCGACATTCATCCAAAAGTTACTCACACACATATTCACACGTGCAAATAAACTATTGGACATCCATTTATTTGAATATAGAGTTATACACACACTTCCACCTTACTTCTATTTAAAATTACACATATTTATTCTCTTAAACAATCACTTATAGAAACACATACTTATTTAAACAGGAACTCTTACAATCTCTTACTCTCACATATACTCACTTATATACATCAATATTCATATATACTAGATTAAAACATATGTAGTTACTGATAAAGACACTAGTGAGACAGTCATTCACTCACTAACAAACACATATAGACACTCATCCACCCATACAGTCCTGTACATATGTTGTCTTCAAAACACATACAAACAAAGAGTCAGTCACTCATGCATCTATGTGCTAAGTAATACCCCCACCAAACCATATAGACACTCATACTGATACTAATAAAAATATCTAATAACCCATATACATACACATGAGTGGATGTGTATTAGATGGTGATATTACTGAATTGGTTGTTGTAACTGGTATGGGTATATCCACTTTTTTGAAAATATTAGTTTCTATTTTTGAATATGTGTTTCATGGGTTACATTACACTGAAAGGAGGTCTGTCACTGTGTCACAAGGATGGTGTCATCAGTGATGTCATGAGTGATGTCACTGACCATGTCATGAGTGATGTAATATGTGATGTCATCAGCAGTGCATTGCACGCGCAAGTTATAGTGAGTCCGACTAACTATAACGTGGGAATTTCAATGGTTTTATATCAGTAAAATTTCCAGCTAACTATAACTGGTGTGAAACCTATGGTTTTTTCAGTGAATTTAATAGGTTTTTTAAATGCTAATTCCTAACTATAACTGGTGTGAAACCTATGGTTTTTTCAGTGAATTTCATAGGTTTTTTAAATGCTAATTCCTAACTATAACTGGTGTGAAACCTATGGTTTTTTCAGTGAATATATATATATTCTCATACCAATGAAGCTTCCCTCTAGGAGGCAATGCAATAACACACATAAAAACTGTTTCTGCAAACATATAAAAACACAAGAGGGCAAGTAGAACTTGAACTCTGTTTTTTGATGAGTAAAACTCATGAAGAGTAAACTGCAAATAAAGTAGACATTGTTAGCCTGCAGGTTGCATTGTAAACCAATAGCATAGAAAATGAAAGCATTTTCACACAGAAAACTGCCACCGTGCCTTTAAGGCAGCCATGACCCCTAACTTCCCATCATGCCTCAGGGGTGACCGTTAGGTCAGTTGTTCT